>NW_026044034.1:0-274000 GCF_937001465.1 Orcinus orca | reverse complement strand
TAAAGGCACTGACTCTCCAAGTCGGGAGAGTGTTAGTAAAGCGTCTGGAATGTTGCACCCGAGTACCAGGGGATGAGAACTGAGACATATTGGAACACGTCTCCCGATCACACGGTTGATCATACTCTGGGTTCCACATGCATGATTTAGCTGAAGGAAGAATCCCTTAAACCTGGAGAGTTGAGACCCGTGGAATGGGTACCATGCAATATGACTTCAAAGGGTCTTCATTTGCTCACCGAACCTCTCCAATGCTATCACTGCTGCGTTTATGCCCCTGTACACACGCTTGATTCTCTTTCGGAGACATAGTGTTCCATAGGTTTTAAGATACTTACTAGTCAGGTACATTCTTAGGCGTTTAATATGGGGTGTTGAGTCCATTTCGTTGAGCAAGGAGTAGCTCTTGTCTATTACTTATTTGGCTTAAGGAACTTTATCTGTGCTCATTTCAATCTCTGGTTTTATGCAGCACCCCAACTCACCTTTCCCCTTAAGCAAGCATAAGTTGGTTTTCTAAATTTGAGACCCTGTTCTGTTTTGTAATCCAGTTCCTGTGTAGCCAAGTTTACATTCCGTGTATTAGTGATATCTTATGATGTTTCTTTTTCTGTGTGACTTATTTCAGTTAGAATCATCATACCTGAATCCACTCATTATGCTGCTATGCGCCTGATGACATAGATTTCATTGCTGAGTGATATTGCATTGTACGTAAGTCCCACAACTTCTTTATCCATTTTTCATTTTCTGTGATATTGAACTTGTCCCGTAAACGAGTTTCTTGTAAACAGAGCTGTCCCAAACTTTGGGGTGGCTGTGTCTTTTTGATGTTAATTTCCCTAAGGTATAGGGCCATAAGTGGAAGTGCCCTAGGCTCTGTTGCTTTGTTTTTTAGATGTTTCAGGAAACACCATACACTTCTCCCGAGTGGCTGTTGGCAATATACATCCCGCCCATCAGCAAAACAAGGCTCCCAGTTCTCCATGGCCTGTCCTGCCTTTCTGGATTTTACACTTTTTTCAGTTGGCCCTTTTGACCGGGGGGAAGTGAGACTTCATTGCAGTGCAGATTTCCTTTGCAAGCTTGCTTGGTTGGCCAAAAAGGGCGTATGCGTTTTTTCCTGAATATATTCAGGAAAAAACGCATACGCCCTTTTTGGCCAAGTGCATCATTGTCGACGTTTTGCCTCTTTTCCTATGCTTTAAATGCAATTCCAGTCTACCTCCTAAAATCGGTTTCCTGCAGTTCTGCCCCGCTTTCAAGTCCTCTTGGCAGCCTTACTTCAGTATATTTTTGGACGATAGCTGTCATTTATAACTCTGCAGGTTTGTGAATTACAATGCCCCTGAGCTCCTCTCTTCAACTCGCTTTCTTGTGAGCTGGCCGCAACACCGCAGGATTGCTTCAGGCCCTAATCTGATTCCGGCACGGCACGCTGAGCCTTTGGTTAATTCCTCTTCCTGGTGGGAAATGAGAGTTAAATTTGCCCGTCCAGACACCTCCAGCTAGTCTCTCATTGGTTCTCCCTATTCCTGTTCATCTTCCGCAGAAATTGCAAACTGGGCCAAACAGGAGGTTAAAGGCACTGACTCTCCAAGTCGGGAGAGTGTTAGTAAAGCGTTTGGAATGTTGCACCCGAGTACCAGGGGACGAGAACTGAGACATATTGGAACACGTCTCCCGATCACACGGTTGATCATACTCTGGGTTCCACATGCATGATTTAGCTGAAGGAAGAATCCCTTAAACCTGGAGAGTTGAGACCCGTGGAATGGGTACCATGCAATATGACTTCAAAGGGTCTTCATTTGCTCACCGAACCTCTCCAATCCTATCACTGCTGCGTTTATGCCCCTGTACACACGCTTGATTCTCTTTCGGAGACATAGCAATCCATAGGTTTTAAGATACTTACTAGTCAGGTCCATTCTTAGGCGTTTAATATGGGGTGTTGAGTCCATTTCGATGAGCAAGGAATAGCTCTTGTCTATTCCATATTTGGCTTAAGGAACTTTATCTGTGCTCATTTCAATCTCTGGTTTTATGTAGCACCCCAACTCACCTTTCCCCTTAAGCAAGCCTAAGTTGGTTTTCTAAATTTGAGACCCTCTTCTGTTTTGTAATCCAGTTCCTCTGTAGCCAAGTTTACATTCCATGTATTAGTGATATCTTATGATGTTTCTTTTTCTGTGTGTCTTATTTCAGTTAGAATCATCATACCTGAATCCACTCATTATGCTGCTACGGGCCTGATGACATAGATTTCATTGCTGAGTGATATTGCATTGTACGTAAGTACCACAACTGCTTTATCCATTATTCACTTTCTGTGATATTGAACTTGTACCGTAAACGAGGTTCTTGTAAACAGAGCCATCCCAAACTTTGGGGTGGCTGTGTCTTTTTGATTTTAATTTCCCTAAGCTATATGACAATAAGTGGAAGTGCCCTAGGCTCTGTTGCTTTGTTTTTTAGATGTTTCAGGAAACACCATACACTTCTCCCGAGTGGCTGTTGGCAATGTACATCCCGCCCATCAGCATAACAAGGCTCCCAGTTCTCCATGGCCTGTCCTGCCTTTCTGGATTTTACACTTTTTTCAGATGGTCCTTTTGACCGGGAGGGAAGTGAGACTTCAATGTAGTGCAGATTTCCTTTGCAAGCTTGCTTGGTTGGCCAAAAAGTGCGTATGCGTTTTTTCCTGAATATATTCAGGAAAAAACGCATACGCCCTTTTTGGCCAAGTGCATCATTGTGGACGTTCTGCCTCTTTTCCTATGCTTTAAATGCAATTCCAGTCTACCTCCTGAAATCGGTTTCCTGCAATTCTGCCCCGCTTTCAAGTCCTCTTGGCAGGCTTACTTCAGTATATTTTTGGACGATAGCTGTCATTTATAACTCTGCAGGTTTGTGAATTACAGTGCCCCTGAGCTCCTTTCTTCAACTCGCTTTCTTGTGAGCTGGCCGCAACACCGCAGGATTGCTTCAGGCCCTAATCTGGTTCTGGCACGGCACGCTGAGCCTTTGCTTAATTCCTCTTCTTGGTGGGAAATGAGAGTTAAATTTGCCCATCCAGACACCTCCAGCTAGTCTCTCATTGGTTCTCCCTATTCCTGTTCATCTTCCGCAGAAATTGCAAACTGGGCCAAACAGGAGGTTAAAGGCACTATCTCTCCAAGTCGGGAGAGTGTTAGTAAAGCATCTGCAATGTTGCACCCGAGTACCAGGGGACGAGAACTGAGACATATTGGAACACGTCTCCCGATCACATGATTGATCATACTCTGGGTTCCACATGCATGTTTCAGCTGAAGGAAGAATCCCTTAAAGCTGGAGAGTTGAGACCCGTGGAATGGGTACCATGCAATATGACTTCAAAGGGTCTTCATTTGCTCACCGAACCTCTCCAATCCTATCACTGCTGCGTTTATGCCCCTGTACACACGCTTGATTCTCTTTCGGAGACATAGCAATCCATAGGTTTTAAGATACTTACTAGTCAGGTCCATTCTTAGGCGTTTAATATGGGGTGTTGAGTCCATTTCGATGAGCAAGGAATAGCTCTTGTCTATTCCATATTTGGCTTAAGGAACTTTATCTGTGCTCATTTCAATCTCTGGTTTTATGTAGCACCCCAACTCACCTTTCCCCTTAAGCAAGCCTAAGTTGGTTTTCTAAATTTGAGACCCTCTTCTGTTTTGTAATCCAGTTCCTCTGTAGCCAAGTTTACATTCCATGTATTAGTGATATCTTATGATGTTTCTTTTTCTGTGTGACTTATTTCAGTTAGAATCATCATACCTGAATCCACTCATTATGCTGCTACGGGCCTGATGACATAGATTTCATTGCTGAGTGATATTGCATTGTACGTAAGTACCACAACTGCTTTATCCATTTTTCACTTTCTGTGATATTGAACTTGTACCGTAAACGAGGTTCTTGTAAACAGAGCCATCCCAAACTTTGGGGTGGCTGTGTCTTTTTGATTTTAATTTCCCTAAGCTATATGACAATAAGTGGAAGTGCCCTAGGCTCTGTTGCTTTGTTTTTTAGATGTTTCAGGAAACACCATACACTTCTCCCGAGTGGCTGTTGGCAATGTACATCCCGCCCATCAGCATAACAAGGCTCCCAGTTCTCCATGGCCTGTCCTGCCTTTCTGGATTTTACACTTTTTTCAGATGGTCCTTTTGACCGGGAGGGAAGTGAGACTTCAATGTAGTGCAGATTTCCTTTGCAAGCTTGCTTGGTTGGCCAAAAAGTGCGTATGCGTTTTTTCCTGAATATATTCAGGAAAAAACGCATACGCCCTTTTTGGCCAAGTGCATCATTGTGGACGTTCTGCCTCTTTTCCTATGCTTTAAATGCAATTCCAGTCTACCTCCTGAAATCGGTTTCCTGCAATTCTGCCCCGCTTTCAAGTCCTCTTGGCAGGCTTACTTCAGTATATTTTTGGACGATAGCTGTCATTTATAACTCTGCAGGTTTGTGAATTACAGTGCCCCTGAGCTCCTTTCTTCAACTCGCTTTCTTGTGAGCTGGCCGCAACACCGCAGGATTGCTTCAGGCCCTAATCTGGTTCTGGCACGGCATGCTGAGCCTTTGCTTAATTCCTCTTCTTGGTGGGAAATGAGAGTTAAATTTGCCCATCCAGACACCTCCAGCTAGTCTCTCATTGGTTCTCCCTATTCCTGTTCATCTTCCGCAGAAATTGCAAACTGGGCCAAACAGGAGGTTAAAGGCACTATCTCTCCAAGTCGGGAGAGTGTTAGTAAAGCATCTGCAATGTTGCACCCGAGTACCAGGGGACGAGAACTGAGACATATTGGAACACGTCTCCCGATCACATGATTGATCATACTCTGGGTTCCACATGCATGTTTCAGCTGAAGGAAGAATCCCTTAAAGCTGGAGAGTTGAGACCCGTGGAATGGGTACCATGCAATATGACTTCAAAGGGTCTTCATTTGCTCACCGAACCTCTCCAATCCTATCACTGCTGCGTTTATGCCCCTGTACACACGCTTGATTCTCTTTCGGAGACATAGCAATCCATAGGTTTTAAGATACTTACTAGTCAGGTACATTCTTAGGCGTTTAATATGGGGTGTTGAGTCCATTTCGATGAGCAAGGAATAGCTCTTGTCTATTCCATATTTGGCTTAAGGAACTTTATCTGTGCTCATTTCAATCTCTGGTTTTATGTAGCACCCCAACTCACCTTTCCCCTTAAGCAAGCCTAAGTTGGTTTTCTAAATTTGAGACCCTCTTCTGTTTTGTAATCCAGTTCCTCTGTAGCCAAGTTTACATTCCATGTATTAGTGATATCTTATGATGTTTCTTTTTCTGTGTGACTTATTTCAGTTAGAATCATCATACCTGAATCCACTCATTATGCTGCTACGGGCCTGATGACATAGATTTCATTGCTGAGTGATATTGCATTGTACGTAAGTACCACAACTGCTTTATCCATTTTTCACTTTCTGTGATATTGAACTTGTACCGTAAACGAGGTTCTTGTAAACAGAGCCATCCCAAACTTTGGGGTGGCTGTGTCTTTTTGATTTTAATTTCCCTAAACTATAGGACCATAAGTGGAATTGCCCTAGGCTCTGTTGCTTTGTTTTTTAGATATTTCAGGAAACACCATACACTTCTCCCGAGTGGCTGTTGGCAATTTACATCCCGCCCATCAGCATAACAAGGCTCCCAGTTCTCCATGGCCTGTCCTGCCTTTCTGGATTTTACACTTTTTTCAGATGGTCCTTTTGACCGGGAGGGAAGTGCGACTTCAATGTAGTGCAGATTTCCTTTGCAAGCTTGCTTGGTTGGCCAAAAAGTGCGTATGCGTTTTTTCCTGAATATATTCAGGAAAAAACGCATACGCCCTTTTTGGCCAAGTGCATCATTGTCGACGTTCTGCCTCTTTTCCTATGCTTTAAATGCAATTCCAGTCTACCTCCTGAAATCGGTTTCCTGCAATTCTGCCCCGCTTTCAAGTCCTCTTGGCAGCCTTACTTCAGTATATTTTTGGACGATAGCTGTCATTTATAACTCTGCAGGTTTGTGAATTACAGTGCCCCTGAGCTCCTTTCTTCAACTCGCTTTCTTGTGAGCTGGCCGCAACACCGCAGGATTGCTTCAGGCCCTAATCTGGTTCCGGCACGGCACGCTGAGGCTCTGGTTAATTCCTCTTCCTGGTGGGAAATGAGAGTTAAATTTGCCCGTCCAGACACCTCCAGCTAGTCTCTCATTGGTTCTCCCTATTCCTGTTCATCATCCGCGGAATTTGCAAACTGGGCCAAACAGGAGGTTAAAGGCACTGACTCTCCAAGTCGGGAGATTGTTAGTAAAGTGTCTAGAATGTTGCACCCGAGTACCAGGGGATGAGAACTGAGACATATTGGAACATGACTCATGATCACACGGTTGATCATAGTCTGGGTTCCAAATGCATGTTTAGCTGAAGGAAGAATCCCTTAAACCTGGAGAGTTGAGACCCGTGGAATGGGTACCATGCAATATGACTTCAAAGGGTCTTCATTTGCTCACCGAACCTCTCCAATCCTATCACTGCTGCGTTTATGCCCCTGTTCTCACGCTTGATTCTCTTTCAGAGACATAGCAATCCATAGGTTTTAAGATACTTACTAGTCAGCTACATTATTAGGCGTTTAATATGGGGTTTTGAGTCCATTTCGTTGAGCAAGGAGTAGCTCTTGTCTATTACATATTTGACTTAAGGAACCTTATCTGTGCTCATTTCAATCTCTGGTTTTTTGCAGCACCCCAACTCACCTTTCCCCTTAAGCAAGCATAAGTTGGTTTTCTACATTTGTGACCCTGTTCTGTTTTGTAATCCAGTTCCTGTGTAGCCAAGTTTACATTCCGTGTATTAGTGATATCTTATGATGTTTCATTTTCTGTGTGACTTATTTCAGTTAGAATCATCATACCTGAATCCACTCATTATGCTGCTACGGGCCTGATGACATAGATTTCATTGCTGAGTGATATTGCATTGTACGTAAGTACCACAACTTCTTTATCCATTTTTCACTTTCTGCGATATTGAACTTGTACTGTAAACGAGGTTCTTATAAACAGAGCCATCTCAAACTTTTGGGTGGCTGTGTCTTTTTGATTTTAATTTCCCTAAGCTGTAGGACCATAAGTGGAAGTGCTCTAGGCTCTGTTGCTTTGTTTTTTAGATGTTTCAGGAAACACCATACAATTATCCCGAGTGGCTGTTGGAAATTTACATCCTGAACATCAGCATAACAAGGCTCCCAGTTCTCCATGGCCTGTCCTGCGTTTCTGGATTTTACACTTTTTACAGATGGCCCTTTTGACCCGGGGGAAGTGAGACTTCATTGTAGTGCAGATTTCCTTTGTAAGCTTGCTTGGTTGGCCAAAAAGTGCGTATGCTGTTTTTCCTGAATATATTCAGGAAAAACTGCATATGCCCTTTTTGGCCTAGTGCATCATTGTCGACGTTCTGCCTGTTTTCCTATGCTTTAAATGCAATTCCACTCTACCTCCTGAAATTGGTTTCCTGCAATTTTGCCCCGCTTTCCAGTCCTCTTGGCAGCCTTACTTCAATATATTTTTGGACGATAGCTGTCATTTATAACTCTGCAGGTTTGTGAATTACAGTGCCCCTGAGCTCCTTTCTTCAACTCGCTTTCTTGTGAGCTGGCCGCAACACCGCAGGATTGCTTCAGGCCCTAATCTGGTTCCGGAACGGAATGCTGAGCCTTTGCTTAATTCCTCTTCCTGGTGGGAAATGAGAGTTAAATTTGCCCGTCCAGACATCTCCAGCTAGTCTCTCATTGGTTCTCCCTATTCCTGTTCATCATCCACGGAATTTGCAAACTGGGTCAAACAGGAGGTTAAAGGCACTGACTCTCCAAGTCGGGAGAGTGTTAGTAAAGTGTCTAGAATGTTGCACCCGAGTACCAGGGGATGAGAACTGAGACATATTTGAACATGGCTCACGATCACATGGTTGATCATAGTCTGGGTTCCAAATGCATGTTTAGCTGAAGGAAGAATCTCTTAAACCTGGAGAGTTGAGACCCGTGGAATGGGTACCATGCAATATGACTTCAAAGGGTCTTCATTTGCTCACCGAACCTCTCCAATCCTATCACTGCTGCGTTTATGGTGCTGTACTCACGCTTGATTCTCTTTCAGAGACATAGCAATCCATAGGTTTTAAGATACTTACTGTCAGGTACATTATTAAGTGTTTAATATGGGGTTTTGAGTCCATTTCGTTGAGCAAGGAGTAGCTCTTGTCTATTACATATTTGGCTTAAGGAACCTTATCTGTACTCATTTCAATCTCTGGTTTTATGCAGCACCCCAACTCACCTTTCCCCTTAAGCAAGCATAAGTTGCTTTTCTACATTTGAGACCCTGTTCTGTTTTGTAATTCAGTTCCTGTGTAGCCAAGTTTACATTCCATGTATTAGTGATATCTTATGATGTTTCTTTTTCTGTGTGACTTATTTCAGTTAGAATCATCATACCTGAATCCACTCATTATGCTGCTATGGGCCTGATGAGATAGATTTCATTGCTGAGTGATATTGCATTATACGTAAGTACTACAATTTCTTTATCCATTTTTCACTTTCTGCGATATTGAACTTGTTCCGTAAACGAGGTTCTTGTAAAGAGAGCCGTCCCAAACATTGGGGTGGCTGTGTCTTTTTGATTTTAATTTCCCTAAGCTATAGGACCATAAGTGGAACTGCCCTAGGCTCTGTTGCTTTGTTTTTTAGATGTTTCAGGAAACACCATACACTTCTCCCGAGTGGCTGTTGGCAATTTACATCCCGCCCATCAGCATAACAAGGCTCCCAGTTCTCCATGGCCTGTCCTGCCTTTCTAGATTTTACACTTTTTTCAGATGGCCCTTTTGACCGGGGGGAAGTGAGACTTCATTGTAGTGCAGATTTCCTTTGCAAGCTTGCTTGGTTGGCCAAAAAGGGCGTATGCGTTTTTTCCTGAATATATTCAGGAAAAAACGCATACGCCCTTTTTGGCCAAGTGCATCATTGTCTACGTTCTGCCTCTTTTCCTATGCTTTAAATGCAATTCCAGTCTACCTCCTGAAATTGGTTTCCTGCAATTCTGCCCCGCTTTCAAGTCCTCGTGGCAGCCTTACTTCAGTATATTTTTGGACGATAGCTGTCATTTATAACTCTGCAGGTTTGTGAATTACAGTGCCCCTGAGCTCCTTTCTTCAACTCGCTTTCTTGTGAGCTGGCCGCAACACCGCACGATTGCTTCAAGCCCTAATCTGGTTCCGGCACGGCACGCTGAGCCTTTGCTTAATTGCTCTTCCTGGTGGGAAATGAGAGTTAAATTTGCCCGTCCAGACACCTCCAGCTAGTCTCTCATTGGTCCTCCCTATCCCTTTTCATCTTCCGCAGAAATTGCAAACTGGGCCAAGCAGGAGGTTAAAGGCACTGACTCTCCAAGTTGGGAGAGTGTTAGTAAAGCATCTGGAATGTTGCACCTGAGTACCAGCGGTCGAAAACTGAGACATATTTGAACACGTCTCCCAATCACACGGTTGATCATACTCTGGGTTCCACATGCATGTTTCAGCTGAAGGAAGAATCCCTTAAAGCTGGAGAGTTGAGACCCGTGGAATGGGTACCATGCAATATGACTTCAAAGGGTCTTCATTTGCTCACCGAACCTCTCCAATCCTATCACTGCTGCGTTTATGCCCCTGTACACTCGCTTGATTCTGTTTCGGAGACATAGCAATCCATAGGTTTTAAGATACTTACTAGTCAGGTACATTCTTAGGCGTTTAATATGGGGTGTTGAGTCCATTTCGTTGAGCAAGGAGTAGCTCTTGTCTATTCCATATTTGGCTTAAGGAACTTTATCTGTGCTCATTTCAATCTCTGGTTTTATGCAGCACCCCAACTCACCTTTCCCCTTAAACAAGCATAAGTTGGTTTTCTAAATTTGGGACCCCGTTCTGTTTTGTAATCCAGTTCCTGTGTAGCCAAGTTTACATTCCGTGTATTAGTGATATCTTATGACGTTTCTTTTTCTGTGTGACTTATTTCAGTTAGAATCATCATACCTGAATCCACTCATTATGCTGCTACGGGAATGATGACATAGATTTCATTGCTGAGTGATATTGCATTGTACGTAAGTACCACAAATTCTTTATCCATTTTTCGCTTTCTGCGATATTGAACTTGTACCGTAAACGAGGTTCTTGTAAACAGAGCCATCCCAAACTTTGGGGTGGCTGTGTCTTTTTGATTTTAATTTCCCTAAGCTATAGGACCATAAGTGGAAGTGCCCTAGGCTCTGTTGCTTTGTTTTTTAGATGTTTCAGGAAACACCATACACTTCTCCTGAGTGGCTGTTGGCAATTTACATCCCGCCCATCAGCATAACAAGGCTCCCAGTTCTCCATGGCCGGTCCTGCCTTTCTGGATTTTACACTTTTTTCAGATGGCCCTTTTGACCTGGGGGAAGTGAGACTTCATTGTAGTGCAGATTTCGTTTGCAAGCTTGCTTGGTTGGCCAAAAAGGGCGTATGCGTTTTTTCCTGAATATATTCAGGAAAAAACGCATACGCCCTTTTTGGCCAAGTGTATCATTGTCGACGTTCTGCCTCTTTTCCTATGCTTTAAATGCAATTCCAGTCTACCTCCTGAAATTGGTTTCCTGCAATTCTGCCCCGCTTTCAAGTCCTCGTGGCAGCCTTACTTCAGTATATTTTTGGACGATAGCTGTCATTTATAACTCTGCAGGTTTGTGAATTACAGTGCCCCTGCGCTCCTTTCTTCAACTCGCTTTCTTGTGATCTGGCCGCAACACCGCACGATTGCTTCAGGCCCTAATCTGGTTCCGGCACGCCACGCTGAGCCTTTCCTTAATTGCTCTTCCTGGTGGGAAATGAGAGTTAAATTTGCCCGTCCAGACACCTCCAGCTAGTCTCTCATTGGTCCTCCCTATCCCTGTTCATCTTCCGCAGAAATTGCAAACTGGGCCAAGCAGGAGGTTAAAGGCACTGACTCTCCAAGTTGGCAGAGTGTTAGTAAAGCATCTGGAATGTTGCACCTGAGTACCAGCGGTCGAAAACTGAGACATATTTGAACACGTCTCCCAATCACACGGTTGATCATACTCTGGGTTCCACATGCATGTTTCAGCTGAAGGAAGAATGCCTTAAACCTGGAGAGTTGAGACCCGTGGAATGGGTACCATGCAATATGACTTCAAACGGTCTTCATTTGCTCACCGAACCTCTCCAATCCTATCACTGCTGCGTTTATGCCCCTGTACACACGCTTGATTCTGTTTCGGAGACATAGCAATCCATAGGTTTTAAGATACTTACTAGTCAGGTACATTCTTAGGCGTTTAATATGGGGTGTTGAGTCCATTTCGTTGAGCAAGGAGTAGCTCTTGTCTATTCCATATTTGGCTTAAGGAACTTTATCTGTGCTCATTTCAATCTCTGGTTTTATGCAGCACCCCAACTCACCTTTCCCCTTAAACAAGCATAAGTTGGTTTTCTAAATTTGAGACCCTGTTCTGTTTTGTAATCCAGTTCCTGTGTAGCCAAGTTTACATTCCGTGTATTAGTGATATCTTATGACGTTTCTTTTTCTGTGTGACTTATTTCAGTTAGAATCATCATACCTGAATCCACTCATTATGCTGCTACGGGAATGATGACATAGATTTCATTGCTGAGTGATATTGCATTGTACGTAAGTACCACAAATTCTTTATCCATTTTTCGCTTTCTGCGATATTGAACTTGTACCGTAAACGAAGTTCTTGTAAACAGAGCCATCCCAAACTTTGGCGTGGGTGTGTCTTTTTGATTTTAATTTCCCTAAGCTATAGGACCATAAGTGGAAGTGCCCTAGGCTCTGTTGCTTTGTTTTTTAGATGTTTCAGGAAACACCATACACTTCTCCTGAGTGGCTGTTGGCAATTTACATCCCGCCCATCAGCATTACAAGGCTCCCAGTTCTCCATGGCCAGTCCTGCCTTTCTGGATTTTACACTTTTTTCAGATGGCCCTTTTGACCGGGGGGAAGTGAGACTTCATTGTAGTGCAGATTTCCTTTGCAAGCTTGCTTGGTTGGCCAAAAAGGGCGTATGCGTTTTTTCCTGAATATATTCAGGAAAAAACGCATACGCCCTTTTTAGCCAAGTGCATCATTGTCGACGTTCTGCCTCTTTTCCTATGCTTTAAATGCAATTCCAGTCTACCTCCTGAAATCGGTTTCCTGCAATTCTGCCCGGCTTTCAAGTCCTCTTGGCAGCCTTACTTCAGTATATTTTTGGACGATAGCTGTCATTTATAACTCTGCAGGTTTGTGAATTACAGTGTCCCTGAGCTCCTTTCTTCAACTCACTTTCTTGTGAGCTGGCCGCAACACCGCAGGATTGCTTCAGGCCCTAATCTGGTTCCGGCACGACACGCTGAGCCTTTGGTTAATTCCTCTTCTTGGTAGGAAATGAGAGTTAAATTTGCCCATCCAGACACCTCCAGCTAGTCTCTCATTGGTTCTCCCTATTCCTGTTCATCTTCCACAGAAATTGCAAACTGGGCCAAACAGGAGGTTAAAGGCACTATCTCTCCAAGTCGGGAGATTGTTAGTAAAGCATCTGCAATGTTGCACCCGAGTACCAGGGGACGAGAACTGAGACATATTGGAACACGTCTCCCGATCACATGGTTGATCATACTCTGGGTTCCACATGCATGTTTTAGCTGAAGGAAGAATCCCTTAAACCTGGAGAGTTGAGACCCGTGGAATGGGTACCATGCAATATGACTTCAAAGGGTCTTCATTTGCTCACCGAACCTCTCCAATCCTATCACTGCTGCGTTTATGCCCCTGTACACACGCTTGATTCTCTTTTGGAGACATAGCAATCCATAGGTTTTAAGATACTTACTAGTCAGCTACATTCTTAGGCGTTTAATATGGGATGATGAGTCCATTTCGTTGAGCAAGGAGTAGCTCTTCTCTATTACATGTTTGGCTTAAGCAACTTTATCTGTGCTCATTTCAATCTCTGGTTCTATGCAGCACCCCAACTCACCTTTCCCCTTAAGCAAGCATAAGTTGGTTTTCTAAATTTGAGACACTGTTCTGTTTTGTAATCCAGTTCGTGTGTAGCCAAGTTTACATTCCATGTATTAGTGATATCTTATGATGTTTCTTTTTCTGTGTGACTTATTTCAGTTAAAATCATCATACCTGAATCCACTCATTATGCTGCTACGGGCCTGATGACATAGATTTCATTGCTGAGTGATATTGCATTGTACGTAAGTACCACAACTGCTTTATCCATTTTTCAATTTCTGTGATATTGAACTTGTACCGTAAACGAGGTTCTTGTAAACAGAGCCATCCCAAACTTTGGGGTGGCTGTGTCTTTTTGATTTTAATTTCCCTAAGCTATAGGACCATAAGTGGAAGTGCCCTAGCCTCTGTTGCTTTGTTTTTTAGATGTTTCAGGAAACACCATACACTTCTCCCGAGTGGCTGTTGGCAATTTACATCCCGCCCATCAGCATAACAAGGCTCCCAGTTCTCCATGGCCTGTCCTGCCTTTCTGGATTTTACACTTTTTTCAGATGGCGCTTTTGACCTGGGGGAAGTGAGACTTCATTGTAGTGCAGATTTCCTTTGCAAGCTTGCTTGGTTGGCCAAAAAGGGCGTATGCGTTTTTTCCTGAATATATTCAGGAAAAAACGCATACGCCCTTTTTGGCCAAGTGCATCATTTTCGACGTTCTGCCTCTTTTCCTATGCTTTAAATGCAATTCCAGTCTACCTCCTGAAATCGGTTTCCTGCAATTCTGCCCCGCTTTCAAGTCCTCTTGGCAGCCTTACTTCAGTATATTTTTGGACGATAGCTGTCATTTATAACTCTGCAGGTTTGTGAATTACAGTGCCCCTGAGCTCCTTTCTTCAACTTACTTTCTTGTGAGCTGGCCGCAACACCGCACGATTGCTTCAGGCCCTAATCTGGTTCCGGCACGGCACGCTGAGCCTTTGCTTAAATGCTATTCCTGGTGGGAAATGAGAGTTAAATTTGCCCATCCAGACACCTCCAGCTAGTCTCTCATTGGTCCTCCCTATCCCTGTTCATCTTCTGCAGAAATTGCAAACTGGGCTAAGCAGGAGGTTAAAGGCACTGACTCTCCAAGTCGGGAGAGTGTTAGTAAAGCGTCTGGAATGTTGCACCTGAGTACCAGCGGACGAAAACTGAGACATATTTGAACACATCTCCCAATCACACGGTTGATCATACTCTGGGTTCCACATGCATGTTTCAGCTGAAGGAAGAATCCCTTAAACCTGGAGAGTTGTGACCCGTGGAATGGGTACCATGCAATATGACTTCAAAGGGTCTTCATTTGCTCACCGAACCTCTCCAATCCTATCACTGCTGCGTTTATGCCCCTGTACACACGCTTGATTCTGTTTCGGAGACATAGCAATCCATAGGTTTTAAGATACTTACTAGTCAGGTACATTCTTAGGCATTTAATATGGGGTGTTGAGTCCATTTCGTTGAACAAGGAGTAGCTCTTGTCTATTCCATATTTGGCTTAAGGAACTTTATCTGTGCTCATTTCAATCTCTGGTTTTATGCAGCACCCCAACTCACCTTTCCCCTTAAACAAGAATAAGTTGGTTTTCTAAATTTGAGACCCCGTTCTGTTTTGTAATCCAGTTCCTGTGTAGCCAAGTTTACATTCCATGTATTAGTGATATCTTATGACGTTTCTTTTTCTGTGTGACTTATTTCAGTTAGAATCATCATACCTGAATCCACTCATTATGCTGCTACGGGAATGATGACATAGATTTCATTGCTGAGTGATATTGCATTGTACGTAAGTACCACAAATTCTTTATCCATTTTTCGCTTTCTGCGATATTGAACTTGTACCGTAAACGAGGTTCTTGTAAACAGAGCCATCCCAAACTTTGGCGTGGGTGTGTCTTTTTGATTTTAATTTCCCTAAGCTATAGGACCATAAGTGGAAGTGCCCTAGGCTCTGTTGCTTTGTTTTTTAGATGTTTCAGGAAACACCATACACTTCTCCTGAGTGGCTGTTGGCAATTTACATCCCGCCCATCAGCATAACAAGGCTCCCAGTTCTCCATGGCCAGTCCTGCCTTTCTGGATTTTACACTTTTTTCAGATGGCCCTTTTGACCTGGGGGAAGTGAGACTTCATTGTAGTGCAGATTTCGTTTGCAAGCTTGCTTGGTTGGCCAAAAAGGGCGTATGCGTTTTTTCCTGAATATATTCAGGAAAAAACGCATACGCACTTTTTGGCCAAGTGCATCATTGTCGACGTTCTGCCTCTTTTCCTATGCTTTAAATGCAATTCCAGTCTACCTCCTGAAATTGGTTTCCTGCAATTCTGCCCCGCTTTCAAGTCCTCGTGGCAGCCTTACTTCAGTATATTTTTGGACGATAGCTGTCATTTATAACTCTGCAGGTTTGTGAATTACAGTGCCCCTGAGCTCCTTTCTTCAACTCGCTTTCTTGTGAGCTGGCCGCAACACCACACGATTGCTTCAGGCCCTAATCTGGTTCCGGCACGGCACGCTGAGCCTTTGCTTAATTGCTCTTCCTGGTGGGAAGTGAGAGTTAAATTTGCCCGTCCAGACACCTCCAGCTAGTCTCTCATTGGTCCTCCCTATCCCTGTTCATCTTCCGCAGAAATTGCAAACTGGGCCAAGCAGGAGGTTAAAGGCACTGACTCTCCAAGTTGGGAGAGTGTTAGTAAAGCATCTGGAATGTTGCACCTGAGTACCAGCGGTCGAAAACTGAGACATATTTGAACACGTCTCCCGATCACACGGTTGATCATACTCTGGGTTCCACATGCATGTTTCAGCTGAAGGAAGAATCCCTTAAAGCTGGAGAGTTGAGACCCGTGGAATGGGTACCATGCAATATGACTTCAAAGGGTCTTCATTTGCTCACCGAACCTCTCCAATCCTATCACTGCTGCGTTTATGCCCCTGTACACACGCTTGATTCTGTTTCGGAGACATAGCAATCCATAGGTTTTAAGATACTTACTAGTCAGGTACATTCTTAGGCGTTTAATATGGGGTGTTGAGTCCATTTCGTTGAGCAAGGAGTAGCTCTTGTCTATTCCATATTTGGCTTAAGGAACTTTATCTGTGCTCATTTCAATCTCTGGTTTTATGCAGCACCCCAACTCACCTTTCCCCTTAAACAAGCATAAGTTGGTTTTCTAAATTTGAGACCCTGTTCTGTTTTGTAATCCAGTTCCTGTGTAGCCAAGTTTACATTCCGTGTATTAGTGATATCTTATGACGTTTCTTTTTCTGTGTGACTTATTTCAGTTAGAATCATCATACCTGAATCCACTCATTATGCTGCTACGGGAATGATGACATAGATTTCATTGCTGAGTGATATTGCATTGTACGTAAGTACCACAAATTCTTTATCCATTTTTCGCTTTCTGCGATATTGAACTTGTACCGTAAACGAGGTTCTTGTAAACAGAGCCATCCCAAACTTTGGCGTGGGTGTGTCTTTTTGATTTTAATTTCCCTAAGCTATAGGACCATAAGTGGAAGTGCCCTAGGCTCTGTTGCTTTGTTTTTTAGATGTTTCAGGAAACACCATACACTTCTCCTGAGTGGCTGTTGGCAATTTACATCCCGCCCATCAGCATAACAAGGCTCCCAGTTCTCCATGGCCAGTCCTGCCTTTCTGGATTTTACACTTTTTTCAGATGGCCCTTTTGACCTGGGGGAAGTGAGACTTCATTGTAGTGCAGATTTCGTTTGCAAGCTTGCTTGGTTGGCCAAAAAGGGCGTATGCGTTTTTTCCTGAATATATTCAGGAAAAAACGCATACGCACTTTTTGGCCAAGTGCATCATTGTCGACGTTCTGCCTCTTTTCCTATGCTTTAAATGCAATTCCAGTCTACCTCCTGAAATTGGTTTCCTGCAATTCTGCCCCGCTTTCAAGTCCTCGTGGCAGCCTTACTTCAGTATATTTTTGGACGATAGCTGTCATTTATAACTCTGCAGGTTTGTGAATTACAGTGCCCCTGAGCTCCTTTCTTCAACTCGCTTTCTTGTGAGCTGGCCGCAACACCACACGATTGCTTCAGGCCCTAATCTGGTTCCGGCACGGCACGCTGAGCCTTTGCTTAATTGCTCTTCCTGGTGGGAAGTGAGAGTTAAATTTGCCCGTCCAGACACCTCCAGCTAGTCTCTCATTGGTCCTCCCTATCCCTGTTCATCTTCCGCAGAAATTGCAAACTGGGCCAAGCAGGAGGTTAAAGGCACTGACTCTCCAAGTTGGGAGAGTGTTAGTAAAGCATCTGGAATGTTGCACCTGAGTACCAGCGGTCGAAAACTGAGACATATTTGAACACGTCTCCCGATCACACGGTTGATCATACTCTGGGTTCCACATGCATGTTTCAGCTGAAGGAAGAATCCCTTAAAGCTGGAGAGTTGAGACCCGTGGAATGGGTACCATGCAATATGACTTCAAAGGGTCTTCATTTGCTCACCGAACCTCTCCAATCCTATCACTGCTGCGTTTATGCCCCTGTACACACGCTTGATTCTGTTTCGGAGACATAGCAATCCATAGGTTTTAAGATACTTACTAGTCAGGTACATTCTTAGGCGTTTAATATGGGGTGTTGAGTCCATTTCGTTGAGCAAGGAGTAGCTCTTGTCTATTCCATATTTGGCTTAAGGAACTTTATCTGTGCTCATTTCAATCTCTGGTTTTATGCAGCACCCCAACTCACCTTTCCCCTTAAACAAGCATAAGTTGGTTTTCTAAATTTGAGACCCTGTTCTGTTTTGTAATCCAGTTCCTGTGTAGCCAAGTTTACATTCCGTGTATTAGTGATATCTTATGACGTTTCTTTTTCTGTGTGACTTATTTCAGTTAGAATCATCATACCTGAATCCACTCATTATGCTGCTACGGGAATGATGACATAGATTTCATTGCTGAGTGATATTGCATTGTACGTAAGTACCACAAATTCTTTATCCATTTTTCGCTTTCTGCGATATTGAACTTGTACCGTAAACGAGGTTCTTGTAAACAGAGCCATCCCAAACTTTGGGGTGGCTGTGTCTTTTTGATTTTAATTTCCCTAAGCTATAGGACCATAAGTGGAAGTGCCCTAGGCTCTGTTGCTTTGTTTTTTAGATGTTTCAGGAAACACCATACACTTCTCCTGAGTGGCTGTTGGCAATTTACATCCCGCCCATCAGCATAACAAGGCTCCCAGTTCTCCATGGCTGGTCCTGCCTTTCTGGATTTTACACTTTTTTCAGATGGCGCTTTTGACCTGGGGGAAGTGAGACTTCATTGTAGTGCAGATTTCCTTTGCAAGCTTGCTTGGTTGGCCAAAAAGGGCGTATGCGTTTTTTCCTGAATATATTCAGGAAAAAACGCATACGCCCTTTTTGGCCAAGTGCATCATTGTCGACGTTCTGCCTCTTTTCCTATGCTTTAAATGCAATTCCAGTCTACCTCCTGAAATTGGTTTCCTGCAATTCTGCCCCGCTTTCAAGTCCTCGTGGCAGCCTTACTTCAGTATATTTTTGGACGATAGCTGTCATTTATAACTCTGCAGGTTTGTGAATTACAGTGCCCCTGAGCTCCTTTCTTCAACTCGCTTTCTTGTGAGCTGGCCGCAACACCGCACGATTGCTTCAGGCCCTAATCTGGTTCCGGCACGGCACGCTGAGCCTTTGCTTAATTGCTCTTCCTGGTGGGAAATGAGAGTTAAATTTGCCCATCCAGACACCTCCAGCTAGTCTCTCATTGGTCCTCCCTATCCCTGTTCATCTTCCGCAGAAATTGCAAACTGGGCCAAGCAGGAGGTTAAAGGCACTGACTCTCCAAGTTTGCAGAGTGTTAGTAAAGCATCTGGAATGTTGCACCTGAGTACCAGCGGTCGATAACTGAGACATATTTGAACACGTCTCCCAATCACACGGTTGATCATACTCTGGGTTCCACATGCATATTTCAGCTGAAGGAAGAATCCCTTAAAGCTGGAGAGTTGAGACCCGTGGAATGGGTACCATGCAATATGACTTCAAAGGGTCTTCATTTGCTCACCGAACCTCTCCAATCCTATCACTGCTGCGTTTATGCCCCTGTACACACGCTTGATTCTGTTTCGGAGACATAGCAATCCATAGGTTTTAAGATACTTACTAGTCAGGTACATTCTTAGGCGTTTAATATGGGGTGTTGAGTCCATTTCGTTGAGCAAGGAGTAGCTCTTGTCTATTCCATATTTGGCTTAAGGAACTTTATCTGTGCTCATTTCAATCTCTGGTTTTATGCAGCACCCCAACTCATCTTTCCCCTTAAACAAGCATAAGTTGGTTTTCTAAATTTGAGACCCCGTTCTGTTTTGTAATCCAGTTCCTGTGTAGCCAAGTTTACATTCCGTGTATTAGTGATATCTTATGACGTTTCTTTTTCTGTGTGACTCATTTCAGTTAGAATCATCATACCTGAATCCACTCATTATGCTGCTACGGGAATGATGACATAGATTTCATTGCTGAGTGATATTGCATTGTACGTAAGTACCACAAATTCTTTATCCATTTTTCGCTTTCTGCGATATTGAACTTGTACCGTAAACGAGGTTCTTGTAAACAGAGCCATCCCAAACTTTGGCGTGGGTGTGTCTTTTTGATTTTAATTTCCCTAAGCTATAGGACCATAAGTGGAAGTGCCCTAGGCTCTGTTGCTTTGTTTTTTAGATGTTTCAGGAAACACCATACACTTCTCCTGAGTGGCTGTTGGCAATTTACATCCCGCCCATCAGCATAACAAGGCTCCCAGTTCTCCATGGCCAGTCCTGCCTTTCTGGATTTTACACTTTTTTCAGATGGCCCTTTTGACCGGGGGGAAGTGAGACTTCATTGTAGTGCAGATTTCCTTTGCAAGCTTGCTTGGTTGGCCAAAAAGGGCGTATGCGTTTTTTCCTGAATATATTCAGGAAAAAACGCATACGCCCTTTTTAGCCA
Organism: Orcinus orca; assembly: GCF_937001465.1. Classification (NCBI taxonomy): domain Eukaryota; kingdom Metazoa; phylum Chordata; class Mammalia; order Artiodactyla; family Delphinidae; genus Orcinus; species Orcinus orca. The sequence goes on along the minus strand of NW_026044034.1, from coordinate 253,875 downwards.
AGTGCATCATTGTCGACGTTCTGCCTCTTTTCCTATGCTTTAAATGCAATTCCAGTCTACCTCCTGAAATCGGTTTCCTGCAATTCTGCCCGGCTTTCAAGTCCTCTTGGCAGCCTTACTTCAGTATATTTTTGGACGATAGCTGTCATTTATAACTCTGCAGGTTTGTGAATTACAGTGTCCCTGAGCTCCTTTCTTCAACTCACTTTCTTGTGAGCTGGCCGCAACACCGCAGGATTGCTTCAGGCCCTAATCTGGTTCCGGCACGGCACGCTGAGCCTTTGCTTAAATGCTATTCCTGGTGGGAAATGAGAGTTAAATTTGCCCATCCAGACACCTCCAGCTAGTCTCTCATTGGTCCTCCCTATCCCTGTTCATCTTCTGCAGAAATTGCAAACTGGGCTAAGCAGGAGGTTAAAGGCACTGACTCTCCAAGTCGGGAGAGTGTTAGTAAAGCGTCTGGAATGTTGCACCTGAGTACCAGCGGACGAAAACTGAGACATATTTGAACACATCTCCCAATCACACGGTTGATCATACTCTGGGTTCCACATGCATGTTTCAGCTGAAGGAAGAATCCCTTAAACCTGGAGAGTTGTGACCCGTGGAATGGGTACCATGCAATATGACTTCAAAGGGTCTTCATTTGCTCACCGAACCTCTCCAATCCTATCACTGCTGCGTTTATGCCCCTGTACACACGCTTGATTCTGTTTCGGAGACATAGCAATCCATAGGTTTTAAGATACTTACTAGTCAGGTACATTCTTAGGCATTTAATATGGGGTGTTGAGTCCATTTCGTTGAACAAGGAGTAGCTCTTGTCTATTCCATATTTGGCTTAAGGAACTTTATCTGTGCTCATTTCAATCTCTGGTTTTATGCAGCACCCCAACTCACCTTTCCCCTTAAACAAGAATAAGTTGGTTTTCTAAATTTGAGACCCCGTTCTGTTTTGTAATCCAGTTCCTGTGTAGCCAAGTTTACATTCCATGTATTAGTGATATCTTATGACGTTTCTTTTTCTGTGTGACTTATTTCAGTTAGAATCATCATACCTGAATCCACTCATTATGCTGCTACGGGAATGATGACATAGATTTCATTGCTGAGTGATATTGCATTGTACGTAAGTACCACAAATTCTTTATCCATTTTTCGCTTTCTGCGATATTGAACTTGTACCGTAAACGAGGTTCTTGTAAACAGAGCCATCCCAAACTTTGGCGTGGGTGTGTCTTTTTGATTTTAATTTCCCTAAGCTATAGGACCATAAGTGGAAGTGCCCTAGGCTCTGTTGCTTTGTTTTTTAGATGTTTCAGGAAACACCATACACTTCTCCTGAGTGGCTGTTGGCAATTTACATCCCGCCCATCAGCATAACAAGGCTCCCAGTTCTCCATGGCCAGTCCTGCCTTTCTGGATTTTACACTTTTTTCAGATGGCCCTTTTGACCTGGGGGAAGTGAGACTTCATTGTAGTGCAGATTTCGTTTGCAAGCTTGCTTGGTTGGCCAAAAAGGGCGTATGCGTTTTTTCCTGAATATATTCAGGAAAAAACGCATACGCACTTTTTGGCCAAGTGCATCATTGTCGACGTTCTGCCTCTTTTCCTATGCTTTAAATGCAATTCCAGTCTACCTCCTGAAATTGGTTTCCTGCAATTCTGCCCCGCTTTCAAGTCCTCGTGGCAGCCTTACTTCAGTATATTTTTGGACGATAGCTGTCATTTATAACTCTGCAGGTTTGTGAATTACAGTGCCCCTGAGCTCCTTTCTTCAACTCGCTTTCTTGTGAGCTGGCCGCAACACCACACGATTGCTTCAGGCCCTAATCTGGTTCCGGCACGGCACGCTGAGCCTTTGCTTAATTGCTCTTCCTGGTGGGAAGTGAGAGTTAAATTTGCCCGTCCAGACACCTCCAGCTAGTCTCTCATTGGTCCTCCCTATCCCTGTTCATCTTCCGCAGAAATTGCAAACTGGGCCAAGCAGGAGGTTAAAGGCACTGACTCTCCAAGTTGGGAGAGTGTTAGTAAAGCATCTGGAATGTTGCACCTGAGTACCAGCGGTCGAAAACTGAGACATATTTGAACACGTCTCCCGATCACACGGTTGATCATACTCTGGGTTCCACATGCATGTTTCAGCTGAAGGAAGAATCCCTTAAAGCTGGAGAGTTGAGACCCGTGGAATGGGTACCATGCAATATGACTTCAAAGGGTCTTCATTTGCTCACCGAACCTCTCCAATCCTATCACTGCTGCGTTTATGCCCCTGTACACACGCTTGATTCTGTTTCGGAGACATAGCAATCCATAGGTTTTAAGATACTTACTAGTCAGGTACATTCTTAGGCGTTTAATATGGGGTGTTGAGTCCATTTCGTTGAGCAAGGAGTAGCTCTTGTCTATTCCATATTTGGCTTAAGGAACTTTATCTGTGCTCATTTCAATCTCTGGTTTTATGCAGCACCCCAACTCACCTTTCCCCTTAAACAAGCATAAGTTGGTTTTCTAAATTTGAGACCCTGTTCTGTTTTGTAATCCAGTTCCTGTGTAGCCAAGTTTACATTCCGTGTATTAGTGATATCTTATGACGTTTCTTTTTCTGTGTGACTTATTTCAGTTAGAATCATCATACCTGAATCCACTCATTATGCTGCTACGGGAATGATGACATAGATTTCATTGCTGAGTGATATTGCATTGTACGTAAGTACCACAAATTCTTTATCCATTTTTCGCTTTCTGCGATATTGAACTTGTACCGTAAACGAGGTTCTTGTAAACAGAGCCATCCCAAACTTTGGGGTGGCTGTGTCTTTTTGATTTTAATTTCCCTAAGCTATAGGACCATAAGTGGAAGTGCCCTAGGCTCTGTTGCTTTGTTTTTTAGATGTTTCAGGAAACACCATACACTTCTCCTGAGTGGCTGTTGGCAATTTACATCCCGCCCATCAGCATAACAAGGCTCCCAGTTCTCCATGGCTGGTCCTGCCTTTCTGGATTTTACACTTTTTTCAGATGGCGCTTTTGACCTGGGGGAAGTGAGACTTCATTGTAGTGCAGATTTCCTTTGCAAGCTTGCTTGGTTGGCCAAAAAGGGCGTATGCGTTTTTTCCTGAATATATTCAGGAAAAAACGCATACGCCCTTTTTGGCCAAGTGCATCATTGTCGACGTTCTGCCTCTTTTCCTATGCTTTAAATGCAATTCCAGTCTACCTCCTGAAATTGGTTTCCTGCAATTCTGCCCCGCTTTCAAGTCCTCGTGGCAGCCTTACTTCAGTATATTTTTGGACGATAGCTGTCATTTATAACTCTGCAGGTTTGTGAATTACAGTGCCCCTGAGCTCCTTTCTTCAACTCGCTTTCTTGTGAGCTGGCCGCAACACCGCACGATTGCTTCAGGCCCTAATCTGGTTCCGGCACGGCACGCTGAGCCTTTGCTTAATTGCTCTTCCTGGTGGGAAATGAGAGTTAAATTTGCCCATCCAGACACCTCCAGCTAGTCTCTCATTGGTCCTCCCTATCCCTGTTCATCTTCCGCAGAAATTGCAAACTGGGCCAAGCAGGAGGTTAAAGGCACTGACTCTCCAAGTTTGCAGAGTGTTAGTAAAGCATCTGGAATGTTGCACCTGAGTACCAGCGGTCGATAACTGAGACATATTTGAACACGTCTCCCAATCACACGGTTGATCATACTCTGGGTTCCACATGCATGTTTCAGCTGAAGGAAGAATCCCTTAAAGCTGGAGAGTTGAGACCCGTGGAATGGGTACCATGCAATATGACTTCAAAGGGTCTTCATTTGCTCACCGAACCTCTCCAATCCTATCACTGCTGCGTTTATGCCCCTGTACACACGCTTGATTCTGTTTCGGAGACATAGCAATCCATAGGTTTTAAGATACTTACTAGTCAGGTACATTCTTAGGCGTTTAATATGGGGTGTTGAGTCCATTTCGTTGAGCAAGGAGTAGCTCTTGTCTATTCCATATTTGGCTTAAGGAACTTTATCTGTGCTCATTTCAATCTCTGGTTTTATGCAGCACCCCAACTCATCTTTCCCCTTAAACAAGCATAAGTTGGTTTTCTAAATTTGAGACCCCGTTCTGTTTTGTAATCCAGTTCCTGTGTAGCCAAGTTTACATTCCGTGTATTAGTGATACCTTATGACGTTTCTTTTTCTGTGTGACTCATTTCAGTTAGAATCATCATACCTGAATCCACTCATTATGCTGCTACGGGAATGATGACATAGATTTCATTGCTGAGTGATATTGCATTGTACGTAAGTACCACAAATTCTTTATCCATTTTTCGCTTTCTGCGATATTGAACTTGTACCGTAAACGAGGTTCTTGTAAACAGAGCCATCCCAAACTTTGGCGTGGGTGTGTCTTTTTGATTTTAATTTCCCTAAGCTATAGGACCATAAGTGGAAGTGCCCTAGGCTCTGTTGCTTTGTTTTTTAGATGTTTCAGGAAACACCATACACTTCTCCTGAGTGGCTGTTGGCAATTTACATCCCGCCCATCAGCATAACAAGGCTCCCAGTTCTCCATGGCCAGTCCTGCCTTTCTGGATTTTACACTTTTTTCAGATGGCCCTTTTGACCGGGGGGAAGTGAGACTTCATTGTAGTGCAGATTTCCTTTGCAAGCTTGCTTGGTTGGCCAAAAAGGGCGTATGCGTTTTTTCCTGAATATATTCAGGAAAAAACGCATACGCCCTTTTTAGCCAAGTGCATCATTGTCGACGTTCTGCCTCTTTTCCTATGCTTTAAATGCAATTCCAGTCTACCTCCTGAAATCGGTTTCCTGCAATTCTGCCCGGCTTTCAAGTCCTCTTGGCAGCCTTACTTCAGTATATTTTTGGACGATAGCTGTCATTTATAACTCTGCAGGTTTGTGAATTACAGTGTCCCTGAGCTCCTTTCTTCAACTCACTTTCTTGTGAGCTGGCCGCAACACCGCAGGATTGCTTCAGGCCCTAATCTGGTTCCGGCACGACACGCTGAGCCTTTGGTTAATTCCTCTTCTTGGTGGGAAATGAGAGTTAAATTTGCCCATCCAGACACCTCCAGCTAGTCTCTCATTGGTTCTCCCTATTCCTGTTCATCTTCCACAGAAATTGCAAACTGGGCCAAACAGGAGGTTAAAGGCACTATCTCTCCAAGTCGGGAGATTGTTAGTAAAGCATCTGCAATGTTGCACCCGAGTACCAGGGGACGAGAACTGAGACATATTGGAACACGTCTCCCGATCACATGGTTGATCATACTCTGGGTTCCACATGCATGCTTTAGCTGAAGGAAGAATCCCTTAAAGCTGGAGAGTTGAGACCCATGGAATGGGTACCATGCAATATGACTTCAAAGGGTCTTCATTTGCTCACCGAACCTCTCCAATCCTATCACTGCTGCGTTTATGCCCCTGTACACACGCTTGATTCTCTTTTGGAGACATAGCAATCCATAGGTTTTAAGATACTTACTAGTCAGCTACATTCTTAGGCGTTTAATATGGGATGTTGAGTCCATTTCGTTGAGCAAGGAGTAGCTCTTCTCTATTACATGTTTGGCTTAAGCAACTTTATCTGTGCTCATTTCAATCTCTGGTTCTATGCAGCACCCCAACTCACCTTTCCCCTTAAGCAAGCATAAGTTGGTTTTCTAAATTTGAGACACTGTTCTGTTTTGTAATCCAGTTCGTGTGTAGCCAAGTTTACATTCCATGTATTAGTGATATCTTATGATGTTTCTTTTTCTGTGTGACTTATTTCAGTTAGAATCATCATACCTGAATCCACTCATTATGCTGCTACGGGCCTGATGACATAGATTTCATTGCTGAGTGATATTGCATTGTACGTAACTACCACAACTTCTTTATCCATTTTTCACTTTCTGCGATATTGAACTTCTACCGTAAATGAGGTTCTTGTAAACAGAGCGGTCCCAAACTTTGGGGTGGCTGTGTCTTTTTGATTTTAATTTCCCTAAGCTATAGGACTATAAGTGGAAGTGCCCTAGGCTCTGTTGCTTTGTTTTTTAGATGTTTCAGGAAACACCATACACTTCTCCCCAGTAGCTGTTGGCAATTTACATCCCGCCCATCAGCATAACAAGGCTACCAGTTCTCCATGGCCTGTCCTGCCTTTCTGGATTTTACACTTTTTTCAGATGGCCCTTTTGACCGGGGGGAAGTGAGACTTCATTGTAGTGCAGATTTCCTTTGCAAGCTTGCTTGGTTGGCCAAAAAGTGCGTATGCGTTTTCTCCTGAATATATTCAGGAAAAAACGCATACGCACTTTTTGGCCAAGTGCATCATTGTCGACCTTCTGCCTCTTTTCCTATGCTTTAAATTCAATTCCAGTCTACTTCCTGAAATCGGTTTACTGCATTTCTGGCCCGCTTTCAAGTCCTCTTGGCAGCCTTACTTCAGTATACTTTTGGACGATAGCTGTCATTTATAACTCTGCATGTTTGTGAATTACAGTGCCCCTGAGCTCCTTTCTTCAACTCGCTTTCTTGTGAGCTGGCCACAACACCTCAGGATTGCTTCAGGCCCTAATCTGGTTCCGGCACGGCACGCTGAGCTTTTGGTTAATTCCTCTTCCTGGTGGGAAATGAGAGTTAAATTTGCCCGTCCAGACACCTCCAGCTAGTCTCTCATTGGTTCTCCCTATTCCTGTTCATCTTCCGCGGAAATTGCAAACTGGGCCAAACAGGAGGTTAAAGGCACTGACTCTCCAAATCGGGAGTGTGTTACTAAAGCGTGTGGAATGTTGCACCCGAGTACCAGGGGAGGAGAACTGAGACATATTTGAACACGTCTTCTGATCACACGGTTCATCATACTCTGCGTTTCACATGCATGTTTCAGCTGAAGGAAGAATGCCTTAAACCTGGAGAGTTGAGACCCGTGGAATGGGTACCATGCAATATGACTTCAAACGGTCTTCGTTTGCTCACCGAACCTCTCCAATCCTATCACTGCTGCGTTTATGCCCCTGTACACAGGCTTGATTCTCTTTCGGAGACATAGCAATCCATAGGTTTTAAGATACTTACTAGTCAGGTACATTCTTAGGCGTTTAATATGGGGTGTTGAGTCCATTTCGTTGAGCAAGGAGTAGCTCTTGTCTATTACATATTTGGCTTAAGGAACTTTATCTGTGCTCATTTCAATCTCTGGTTTTATGCAGCACCCCAACTCACCTTTCCCCTTAAGCAAGCATAAGTTGGTTTTCTAAATTTGAGACCCTGTTCTCTTTTGTAATCCAGTTCCTGTGTAGCCAAGTTTACATTCCGTGTATTAGTGATATCTTATGATGTTTCTTTTTCTGTGTGACTTATTTCAGTTAGAATCATCATACCTGAATCCACTCATTATGCTGTTACGGGCCTGATGACATAGATTTCATTGCTGAGTGATATTGAATTGTACGTAAGTATCACAACTTCTTTATCCATTTTTCGCTTTCTGCGATATTGAACTTGTACTGTAAAGGAGGTTCTTGTAAACACAGCCGTCCCAAACTTTGGGTTGGCTGTGTCTTTTTGATTTTAATTTCCCTAAGCTATAGGACCATAAGTGGAAGTGCCCTAGGCTCTGTTGCTTTGTTTTTTAGATGTTTCAGGAAACACCATACACTTCTCCCCAGTGGCTGTTGGCAATTTACATTCCATCCATCAGCATAACAATGCTCCCAGTTCTCCATGGCCTGTGCTGCCTTTCTGAATTTTACACTTTTTTCAGATGGCCCTTTTGACGGGGGGGAAGTGAGACTTCATTGTGGTGCAGATTTCCTTTTCAAGCTTGCTTGGTTGGCCAAAAAGGGCGTATGCGTTTTTTCCTGAATATATTCAGGAAAAAACGCATACGCCCTTTTTGGCCAAGTGCATCATTGTCGACGTTCTGCCTCTTTTCCTATGCTTTAAATGCAATTCCAGTCTACCTCCTGAAATCGGTTTCCTGCAATTCTGCCCCGCTTTCAAGTCCTCGTGGCAGACTTACTTCAGTATATTTTTGGACGATAGCTGTCATTTATAACTCTGCAGGTTTGTGAATTACAGTGCCCCTGAGCTCCTTTCTTCAACTCGCTTTCTTGTGAGCTCGCCGCAACACCGCACGATTGCTTCAGGCCCTAATCTGGTTCCGGCACGGCACGCTGAGCCTTTGCTTAATTGCTCTTCCTGGTGGGAAATGAGAGTTAAATTTGCCCGTCCAGACACCTCCAGCTAGTCTCTCATTGGTCCTCCCTATCCCTGTTCATCTTCCGCAGAAATTGCAAACTGGGCCAAGCAGGAGGTTAAAGGCACTGACTCTCCAAGTCGGGAGAGTGTTAGTAAAGCATCTGGAATGTTGCACCTGAGTACCAGCGGTCGAAAACTGAGACATATTGGAACACGTCTCCCAATCACATGATTGATCATACTCTGGGTTCCACATGCATGCTTTAGCTGAAGGAAGAATCCCTTAAACCTGGAGAGTTGAGACCCGTGGAATGGGTACCATGCAATATCACTTCAAAGGGTCTTCATTTGCTCACCGAATCTCTCCAATCCTATCACTGCTGCGTTTATGCCCCTGTACACACGCTTGATTCTCTTTTGGAGACATAGCAATCCATAGGTTTTAAGATACTTACTAGTCAGGTACATTCTGAGGCGTTTAATATGGGGTGTTGAGTCCATTTCATTGAGCAAGGAGTAGCTCTTGTCTATTCCATATTTGGCTTAAGGAAATTTATCTGTGCTCATTTCAATCTCTGGTTTTATGTAGCACCCCAACTCACCTTTCCCCTTAAGCAAGCATAAGTTGGGTTTCTAAATTTGAGACCCTCTTCTGTTTTGGAATCCAGTTCCTGTGTAGCCAAGTTTACATTCCGTGTATTAGTGATATCTTATGATGTTTCTTTTTCTGTGTGACTTATTTCAGTGAGAATCATCAATCCTGAATCCAGTCTATGCTGCTACGGGCCTGATGACATAGATTTCATTGCTGAATGATATTGCATTGTACGTAACTACCACAACTTCTTTATCCATTTTTCACTTTCTGCGATATTGAAATTCTACCGTAAATGAGGTTCTTGTAAACAGAGAGGTCCCAAACTTTGGGGTGGCTGTGTCTTTTTGATTTTAATTTCCCTAAGCTATAGGACTATAAGTGGAAGTGCCCTAGGCTCTGTTGCTTTGTTTTTTAGATGTTTCAGGAAACACCATACACTTCTCCTGAGTGGCTGTTGGCAATTTTCATCCCGCCCATCAGCATAACAAGGCTCCCAGTTCTCCATAGCCTGTCCTGCCTTTCTGGATTTTACACTTTTTTCACATGGCCCTTTTGACTGCGGGGAAGTGAGACTTCATTGTAGTGCAGATTTCCTTTGCAAGCTTGCTTGGTTGGCCAAAAAGTGCGTATGCGTTTTTTCCTGAATATATGCAGGAAAAAACGCATACGCACTTTTCGGCCAAGTGCATCATTGTCGACGTTCTGCCTCTTTTCCTATGCTTAAATGCAATTCCAGTCTACCTCCTGAAATCGGTTTCCTGCAATTCTGCCCCGCTTTCAAGTCCTCTTGGCAGCCTTACTTCAGTATATTTTTGGACGATAGCTGTCATTCATAACTCTGCAGGTTTGTGATAACAGTGCCCCTGAGCTCCTTTCTTCAACTCGCTTTCTTGTGAGCTGGCCGCAACACCGCAGGATTGCTTCAGGCCCTAATCTGGTTCCGGCACGGCACGCTGAGCCTTTGCTTAATTCCTCTTCCTGGTGGGAAATGAGAGTTAAATTTGCCCGTCCAGACACCTCCAGCTAGTCTCTCATTGGTTCTCCCTATTCCTGTTCATGTTCCGCAGAATTTGCAAACTGGGCCAAACAGGAGGTTAAAGGCACTGACTCTCCAAGTCGGGAGAGTGTTAGTAAAGCATCTGGAATGTTGCACCCGAGTACCAGGGGATGAGAACTGAGACATATTTGAACACGTCTCCCGATCACATGGTTGATCATACTCTGGGTTCCACATGCATGTTTTAGCTGAAGGAAGAATCCCTTAAACCTGGAGAGTTGAGACCCGTGGAATGGGTACCATGCAATATGACTTCAAAGGGTCTTCATTTGCTCACCGAACCTCTCCAATCCTATCACTGCTGCGTTTATGCCCCGGTACTCACGCTTGATTCTCTTTCAGAGACATAGCAATCCATAAGTTTTAAGATACTTACTAGTCAGGTACATTATTAGGCGTTTAATATGTGGTTTTGAGTCCATTTCGTTGATCAAGGAGTAGCTCTTGTCTATTCCATATTTGGCTTAAGGAAATTTATCTGTGCTCATTTCAATCTCTGGTTTTATGCAGCACCCCAACTCACCTTTCCACTTAAGCAAGCATAAGTTGGTTTTCTAAATTTGAGACCATGTTCTGTTTTGTAATTCAGTTCCTGTGTAGCCAAGTTTACATTCCGTGTATTGGTGATATCTTAAGACGTTTCTTTTTCTGTGTTACATATTGTAGTTAGAATCATCATACCTGAATCCACTCATTATGCTGCTACGGGCCTGATGACATAGATTTCATTGCTGAGTGATATTGCATTGTACGTAAGTACCACAACTTCTTTATCCATTTTTCACTTTCTGCGATATTGAACTTGTACCGTAAACGAGGTTCTTGTAAACAGAGCCGTCCCAAACTTTTGGGTGGCTGTGTCTTTTTGATTTTAATTTCCCTAAGCTATAGGACGATAAGTGGAAGTGCCCTAGGCTCTGTTGCTTTGTTTTTTAGATGTTTCAGGAAACACCATACACTTCTCCCGAGTGGCTGTTGGCAATTTACATCCCGCCCATCAGCATAACAAGGCTCCCAGTTCTCCATGACCTGTCCTGCGTTTCTGGATTTTACACTTTTTACAGATGGCCCTTTTGACCCGGGGGAAGTGAGACTTCATTGTAGTGCAGATTTCCTTTGCAAGCTTGCTTGGTTGGCCAAAAAGTGCGTATACTGTTTTTCCTGAATATATTCAGGAAAAAACGCATATGCCCTTTTTGGCCTAGTGCATCATTGTCGACGTTCTGCCTCTTTCCCTATGCTTTAAATGCAATTCCAGTCAACCTCCTGAAATCGGTTTCCTGCAATTTTGCCCCGATTTCAAGTCCTCTTGGCAGCCTTACTTCAGTATATTTTTGGACGATAGCTGTCATTTATAACTCTGCAGGTTTGTGAATTACAGTGCCCCTGAGCTCCTTTCTTCAACTCGCTTTCTTGTGAGCTGGCCGCAACACCGCAGGATTGCTTCAGGCCCTAATCTGGTTCCGGCACGGAACGCTGAGCCTTTGCTTAATTCCTCTTCCTGGTGGGAAATGAGAGTTAAATTTGCCCGTCCAGACACCTCCAGCTAGTCTCTCATTGGTTCTCCCTATTCCTGTTCATCTTCCGCGGAAATTGCAAACTGGGCCAAACAGGAGGTTAAAGGCACTGACTCTCCAAATCGGGAGTGTGTTACTAAAGCGTGTGGAATGTTACACCCGAGTACCAGGGGAGGAGAACTGAGACATATTTGAACACGTCTTCCGATCACACGGTTGATCATACTCTGGGTTTCACATGCATATTTCAGCTGAAGGAAGAATCCCTTAAACCTGGAGAGTTGAGACCCGTGGAATGGGTACCATGCAATATGACTTCAAAGGGTCTTCATTTGCTCACCGAACCTCTCCAATCCTATCACTGCTGCGTTTATGTCCCTGTACTCACGCTTGATTCTCTTTCAGAGACATAGCAATCCATAGGTTTTAACATACTTACTAGTCAGGTACATTATTAGGCATTTAATATGGTGTTTTGAGTCCATTTCGTTGAGCAAGGAGTAGCTCTTGTCTATTCCATATTTGGCTTAAGGAACTTTATCTGTGCTCATTTCAATCTCTGGTTTTATGCAGCACCCCAACTCACCTTTCCCCTTAAGCAAGCATACGTTGCTTTTCTACATTTGAGACCCTGTTCTGTTTTGTAATCCAGTTCCTGGGTAGCCAAGTTTACATTCCGTGTATTAGTGATATCTTATGATGTTTCTTTTTCTGTGTGACTTATTTCAGTTAGAATCATCATACCTGAATCCACTCTATGCTGCTACGGGCCTGATGACATAGATTTCATTGCTGAGTGATATTGCATTGTACGTAAGTACTACAACTTCTTTATCCATTTTTCAATTTCTGCGATATTGAACTTGTACCGTAAACGAGGTTCTTGTAAACAGAGCCATCCCATACTTTGGGGTGGCTGTGTCTTTTTGGTTTTAATTTCCCTAAGCTGTAGGACTATAAGTGGAAGTGCCCTAGGCTCTGTTGCTTTGTTTTTTAGATGTTTCAGGAAACACCATACACTTCTCCCGAGTGGCTGTTGGCAATTTACATCCCGCCCGTCAGCATAACAAGGCTCCCAGTTCTCCATGGCCTGTCCTGCCTTTCTGGATTTTACACTTTTTTCAGATGGCCCTTTTGACGGGGGGGAAGTGAGACTTCATTGTAGTGCAGATTTCCTTTGCAAGCTTGCTTGTTTGGCCAAAAAGGGCGTATGCGTTTTTTCCTGAATATATTCAGGAAACAACGCATACGCCCTTTTTGGCCAAGTGCATCATTGTGGACGTTCTGCCTCTTTTCCTATGCTTTAAATGCAATTCCAGTCTACCTCCTGAAATCGGTTTCCTGCAATTCTGCCCAGCTTTCAAGTCCTCTTGGCAGCCTTACTTCAGTATATTTTTGGACGATAGCTGTCATTTATAACTCTGCAGGTTTGTGAATTACAGTGCCCCTGAGCTCCTTTCTTCAACTCGCTTTCTTGTGAGCTGGCCGCAACACCGCAGGATTGCTTCAGGCCCTAATCTGGTTCCGGCACGGCACACTGAGCCTTTGGTTAATTCCTCTTCCTGGTGGGAAATGAGAGTTAAATTTGCCCGTCCAGACACCTCCAGCTAGTCTCTCATTGGTTCTCCCTATTCCTGTTCATCTTCCGCAGAAATTGCAAACTGGGCCAAACAAGAGGTTAAAGGCACTGACTCTCCAAGTCGGAAGAGTGTTAGTAAAGCGTCTGGAATGTTGCACCCGAGTACCAGGGGACGAGAACTGAGACATATTGGAACACGTCTCCTGATCACATGGTTGATCATACTCTGTGTTCCACATGCATGCTTTAGCTGAAGGAAGAATCCCTTAAACGTGGAGAGTTGAGACCCGTGGAATGGGTACCATGCAATATGACTTCAAAGCGTCTTCATTTGCTCACCGAACCTCTCCAATCCTATCACTGCTGTGTTTATGCCCCTGTACACACGCTTGGTTCTCTTTCGGAGACATAGCAATCCATAGGTTTTAAGATACTTACTAGTCAGGTACATTCTTAGGCGTTTAATATGGGGTGTTGAGTCCATTTCGTTGAGCAAGGAGTAGCTCTTGTATATTACATATTTGGCTTAAGGAACTTTATCTGTGCTCATTTCAATCTCTGGTTTTATGCAGCACCCCAACTCACCTTTCCCCTTAAGCAAGCATAAGTTGGTTTTCTAAATTTGAGACCCTGTTGTGTTTTGTAATTCAGTGCCTGTGTCGCCAAGTTTACATTCCGTGTATTAGTGATATCTTATGACGTTTCTTTTTCTGTGTGACTTATTTCAGTTAGAATCATCATACCTGAATCCACTCATTATGCTGCTACGGGAATGATGACATAGATTTCATTGCTGAGTGATATTGCATTGTACGTAAGTACCACAGCTTCTTTATCCATTTTTCGCTTTCTGCGATATTGAACTTGTACCGTAAACGAGGTTCTTGTAAACAGAGCCGTCCCAAACTTTGGGGTGGCTGTGTCTTTTTGATTTTAATTTCCCTAAGCTATATGACAATAAGTGGAAGTGCCCTAGGCTCTGTTGCTTTGTTTTTTAGATGTTTCAGGAAACACCAAACACTTCTCCCCAGTGACTGTTGGCAATTTACATCCCGCCCATCAGCATAACAAGGCTCCCAGTTCTCCATGGCCTGTCCTGTCTTTCTGGATTTTACACTTTTTTCAGATGGTCCTTTTGACCGGGAGGGAAGTGAGACTTCAATGTAGAGCAGATTTCCTTTGCAAGCTTGCTTGGTTGGCCAAAAAGTGCGTATGCGTTTTTTCCTGAATATATTCAGGAAAAATCGCATACGCCCTTTTTGGCCAAGTGCATCATTGTGGACGTTCTGCCTCTTTTCCTATGCTTTAAATGCAATTCCAGTCTACCTCCTGAAATCGGTTTCCTGCAATTCTGCCCCGCTTTCAAGTCCTCTTGGCAGCCTTACTTCAGTATATTTTTGGACGATAGCTGTCATTTATAACTCTGCAGGTTTGTGAATTACAGTGCCCCTGAGCTTCTTTCTTCAACTCGCTTTCTTGTGAGCTGGCCGCAACACCGCAGGATTGCTTCAGGCCCTAATCTGGTTCCGGCACGACACGCTGAGCCTTTGGTTAATTGCTCTTCCTGGTGGGAAATGAGAGTTAAATTTGCCCATCCAGACACCTCCAGCTAGTCTCTCATTGGTTTTCCCTATTCCTGTTCATCTTCCGCAGAAATTGCAAACTGGGCCAAACAGGATGTTAAAGGCACTATCTCTCCAAGTCGGGAGAGTGTTAGTAAAGCATCTGCAATGTTGCACCCGAGTACCAGGGGACGAGAACTGAGACATATTTCAACACGTCTCCCGATCACATGATTGATCATACTCTGGGTTCCACATGCATGCTTTAGCTGAAGGAAGAATCCCTTAAAGCTGGAGAGTTGAGACCCGTGGAATGGGTACCATGCAATATGTCTTCAAAGGGTCTTCATTTGCTTACCGAACCTCTCCAATCCTATCACTGCTGCGTTTATGCCCCTGTACACACGCTTGATTCTCTTTCGGAGACATAGCAATCCATAGGTTTTAAGATACTTACTAGTCAGGTACATTTTTAGGCATTTAATATGGGGTGTTGAGTCCATTTCGTTGAGCAAGGAGTAGCTCTTGTCTATTCCATATTTGGCTTAAGGAACTTTATCTGTGCTCATTTCAATCTCTGGTTTTATGTAGCACCCCAACTCACCTTTCCCCTTAAGCAAGCATAAGTTGGTTTTCTAAATTTGAGACCCTGTTCTCTTTTGTAATCCAGTTCCTGTGTAGCCAAGTTTACATTCCGTGTATTAGTGATATCTTATGATGTTTCTTTTTCTGTGTGACTTATTTCAGTGAGAATCATCATACCTGAATCCAGTCTATGCTGCTACGGGCCTGATGACATAGATTTCATTGCTGAGTGATATTGCATTGTACGTAACTACCACAACTTCTTTATCCATTTTTCACTTTCTGCGATATTGAACTTCTACCGTAAATGAGGTTCTTGTAAAGAGAGGTCCCAAACTTTGGGGTGGCTGTGTCTTTTTGATTTTAATTTCCCTAAGCTATAGGACCATAAGTGGAAGTGCCCTAGGCTCTGTTGCTTTGTTTTTTAGATGTTTCAGGAAACACCATACACTTCTACCGAGTGGCTGTTGGCAATTTACATCCCGCCCATCAGCATAACAAGGCTCCCAGTTCTCCATGGCCTGTTCTGCCTTTCTAGATTTTACACTTTTTTCAGATGGCCCTTTTGACCGGGGGGAAGTGAGACTTCATTGTAGTGCAGATTTCCTTTGCAAGCTTGCTTGGTTGGCCAAAAAGGGCGTATGCGTTTTTTCCTGAATATATTCAGGAAAAAACGCATACGCCCTTTTTGGCCAAGTGCATCATTGTCGACCTTCTGCCTCTTTTCCTATGCTTTAAATGCAATTCCAGTCTACCTCCTGAAATCGGTTTCCTGCAATTCTGCCCCGCTTTCAAGTCCTCTTGGCAGCCTTACTTCAGTGTATTTTTGGACGATAGCTGTCATTTATAACTCTGCAGGTTTGTGAATTACAGTGCCCCTGAGCTCCTTTCTTCAACTCGCTTTCTTGTGAGCTGGCCGCAACACCGCACGATTGCTTCAGGCCCTAATCTGGTTCCGACATGGCACGCTGAGCCTTTGCTTAATTGCTACTCCTGGTGGGAAATGAGAGTTAAATTTGCCCGTCCAGACACCTCCAGCTAGTCTCTCATTGGTCCTCCCTATCCCTGTTCATCTTCCGCAGAAATTGCAAACTGGGCCAAGCAGGAGGTTAAAGGCACTGACTCTCCAAGTCAGGAGAGTGTTAGTAAAGCGTCTGGAATGTTGCACCTGAGTACCAGTGGACGAAAACTGAGACATATTTGAACACGTCTCCCAATCACATGGTTGATCATACTCTGGGTTCCACATGCATGTTTCAGCTGAAGGAAGAATCCCTTAAAGCTGGAACGTTGAGACCCGTGGAATGGGTACCATGCAATATGACTTCAAAGGGTATTCATTTGCTCACCGAACCTCTCCAATCCTATCACTGCTGCGTTTATGCCCCTGTACACACGCTTGATTCTTTTTTGGAGACATAGCAATCCATAGATTTTAAGATACTTACTAGTCAGGTACATTCTTAGGCGTTTAATATGGGGTGTTGAGTCCATTTCGTTGAGCAAGGAGTAGCTCTTGTCTATTCCATATTTGGCTTAAGGAACTTTATCTGTGCTCATTTCAATCTCTGGTTTTATGCAGCACCCCAACTCACCTTTTCCCTTAAACAAGTATAAGTTGGTTTTCTAAATTTGAGACCCTGTTCTGTTTTGTAATCCAGTTCCTGTGTAGCCAAGTTTACATTCCGTGTATTAGTGATATCTTATGATGTTTCTTTTTCTGTGTGACTTATTTCAGTTAGAATCATCATACCTGAACCCAGTCATTTTCTGCTACAGGCCTGATGACATAGATTTCATTGCTGAGTGATATTGCATTGTATGTAAGTACCACAACTTCTTTATCCATTTTTCACTTTCTGTGATATTGAACTTGTACCATAAACGAGGTTCTTGTAAACAGAGCCGTCCCAAACTTTGGGGTGGCTGTGTGTTTTTGATTTTAATTTCCCTAAGCTATAGGACCATAAGTGTAAGTGCCCTAGGCTCTGTTGCTTTGTTTTTTAGATGTTTCAGGAAACACCATACACATCTCCCAAGTGGCTGTTGGCAATTTACATCCCGCCCAACAGCATAGCAAGGCTCCCAGTTCTCCATTGCCTTTCCTGCCTTTCTGGATTTTACACTTTTTTCAGATGATCCTTTTGACCAGGTGGGAAGTGAGACTTCAATGTAGTGCAGATTACCTTTGCAAGCTTGCTTGGTTGGCCAAAAAGGGCGTATGCGTTCTTTCCTGTATATATTCAGGAAAAAACGCATACGCCCTTTATGGCCAAGTGCATCATTGTCGACGTTCTGCCTCTTTTCCTATGCTTTAAATGCAATTCCAGTCTACCTTCTGAAATCGGTTTCCTGCAATTCTGCCCCGCTTTCAAGTCCTCTTGGCAGCGTTACTTCAGTATATTTTTGGATGATAGCTGTCATTTATAACTCTGCAGGTTTGTGAATTACAGTGCCACTGAGCTCCTATCTTCAACTCGCTTTCTTGTGAGCTGGCCGCAACACCGCAGGATTGCTTCAGGCCCTAATCTGGTTCCGGCACGGCATGCTGAGCCTTCAGTTAATTCCTCTTCCTGGTGGGAAATGAGAGTTAAATTTGCCCGTCCAGACACCTCCAGCTAGTCTCTCATTGCTTCTCCCTATTCCTGTTCATCTTCCGCGGAAATTGCAAACTGGGCCAAACAGGAGGTTAAAGGCACTGACTCTCCAAATCGGGAGTGTGTTACTAAAGCGTGTGGAATGTTACACCCGAGTACCAGGGGAGGAGAACTGAGACATATTGGAACACGTCTCCCGATCACATGATTGATCATACTCTGGGTTCCACATGCATGCTTTAGCTGAAGGAAGAATCCCTTAAAGCTGGAGAGTTGAGACCCGTGGAATGGGTACCATGCAATATGACTTCAAAGGGTCTTCATTTGCTCACCGAACCTCTCAAATCCTATCACTGCTGCGTTTATGGTGCTGTACTCACGCTTGATTCTCTTTCAGAGACATAGCAATCCATAGGTTTTAAGATACTTACAGTCAGGTACATTATTAGGCATTTAATATGGGGTTTTGAGTCCATTTCGTTGAGCCAGGAGTAGCTCTTGTCTATTGCATATTTGGCTTAAGGAACATTATCTGTGCTCATTTCAATCTCTGGTTTTATGCAGCACCCCAACTCACCTTTCCCCTTAAGCAAGCATAAGTTGGTTTTCTAAATTTGAGACCCTGTTCTCTTTTGTAATCCAGTTCCTGTGTAGCCAAGTTTACATTCCGTGTATTAGTGATATCTTATGATGTTTCTTTTTCTGTGTGACTTATTTCAGTTAGAATCATCACACCTGAATCCACTCATTATGCTGTTACGGGCCTGATGACATAGATTTCATTGCTGAGTGATATTGAATTGTACGTAAGTACCACAACTTCTTTATCCATTTTTCGCTTTCTGCGATATTGAACTTGTACTGTAAAGGAGGTTCTTGTAAACACAGCCATCCCAAACTTTGGGTTGGCTGTGTCTTTTTGATTTTAATTTCCCTAAGCTGTAGGACCATAAGTGGAAGTGCCCTAGGCTCTGTTGCTTTGTTTTTTAGATGTTTCAGGAAACACCATACACTTCTCCCGAGTGGCTGTTGGCAATTTACATCCCGCCCATCAGCATAACAAGGCTCCCAGTTCTCCATGGCCTGTCCTGCCTTTCTGGATTTTACACTTTTTTCAGATGGCCCTTTTGACCGGGGGGAAGTGAGACTTCATTGTAGTGCAGATTTCCTTTGCAAGCTTGCTTGGTTGGCCAAAAAGGGCGTATGCGTTTTTTCCTGAATATATTCAAGAAAAAACGCATACGCCCTTTTTGGCCAAGTGCATCATTGTCTACGTTCTGCCTCTTTTCCTATGCTTTAAATGCAATTCCAGTCTACCTCCTGAAATCGGGTTCCTGCCACTCTGCCCTGCTTTCTAGTCCTCTTGGCAGCCTTACTTCAGTATATTTTTGGAGGATAGCTGTCATTTATAACTCTGCAGTTTTGTGAATTACAGTGCCCCTGAGCTCCTTTCTTCAACTCGCTTTCTTGTGAGCTGTCCGCAACACCGCAGGACTGCTTCAGGCCCTAATCTGGTTCCAGCACGGCACGCTGAGCCTTTGGTTAATTCCTCTTCCTGGTGGGAAATGAGAGTTAAATTTTCCCGTCCAGACACCTCCAGCTTGTCTCTCATCGGTTCTCCCTATTCCTGTTCATCTTTTGCAGAAATTTCAAACTGGGCCAAACAGGAGGTGAAAGGCACTGACTCTGCAAGTCGTCAGAGTGTTAGTAACGCATCTGGAATGTTGCACCCGAGTACCAGGGGACGAGAACTGATACATATTTGAACACGTCTCCCGATCACATGGTTGATCATACTCTGGGATCCACATGCATGTTTTAGCTGAAGGAAGAATCCCTTAAACCTGGAGAGTTGAGACCCGTGGAATGGGTACCATGCAATATGCCTTCAAAGGGTCTTCATTTGCTTACAAAACTTCTCCAATCCTATCACTACGGCGTTTATGCCCCTGTACACACGCTTGTTTCTCTTTCAGAGACATAGCAATCCATAGATTTTAAGATACATACTAGTCAGATACATTCTTAGGCGTTTAATATGGGGTGTTGAGTCCATTTCGTTGAGCAAGGAGTAGCTCTTGTCTATTACATATTTGGCTTAAGGAAATTTATCTATGCTCATTTCAATCTCTGGTTTTATGCAGCACCCCAACTCACCTTTCCCCTTAAGCAAGCATAAGTTGGTTTTCTAAATTTGAGACCATGTTCTGTTTTGTAATTCAGTTCCTGTGTAGCCAAGTTTACATTTCGTGTATTGGTGATATCTTAAGATGTTTCTTTTTCTGTGTTACATATTGTAGTTAGAATCATCATACCTAAATCCACTCATTATGCTGCTACGGGCCTGATGACATAGATTTAATTGCTGAGTGATATTGCATTGTACGTAAGTACCACAACTTCTTTATCCATTTTTCACTTTCTGCGATATTGAACTTGTACCGTAAACGAGGTTCTTGTAAACAGAGCCGTCCCAAACTTTGGGGTGGCTGTGTCTTTTTGATTTTAATTTCCCTAAGCTATAGGACCATAAGTGGAAGTGCCTTAGGCTCTGTTGCTTTGTTTTTTGATGTTTCAGGAAACACCATACACTTCTCCCCATTGGCTGTTGGCAATTTACATCCGGCCCATCAGCATAACAAGTCTCCCAGTTCTCCATGGCCTGTCCTGCCTTTCTGGATTTTACACTTTTTTCAGATGGCCCTTTTGACCGGGGGAAAGTGAGATTTCATTGTAGTGCAGATTTCCTTTTCAAGCTTCCTTGGTTGGCCAAAAAGTTCGTAGAAGTTTTTTCCTGAATACATTCAGGAAAAAACGCATACGCCCTTTTTTGCCAAGTGTATCATTGTCGACGTTCTGCCTCTTTTCCTATGCTTTAAATGCAATTCCAGTCTACCTCCTGAAATCGGTTTCCTGAAATTCTGCCGTGCTTTCAAGTCGTCTTGGCAGGCTTACTTCAGTATATTTTTGGACGATAGCTGTCATTTATAACTCTGCAGGTTTGTGAATTACAGTGCCCCTGAGCTCCTTTTTTCAACTCGCTTTCTTGTGAGATGGCCACAACACCGCAGGATTGCTTCAGGCCCTAATCTGTTTCCGGCACGGCACACTGAGCCTTTGGTTAATTCCTCTTCCTGGTGGGAAATGAGAGTTAATTTTGCCAGTCCAGACACCTCCAGCTGGTCTCTCATTGGTTCTCCCTATTCCTGTTCATCTTCCGCAGAAATTGCAAACTGGGCCAAACAGGAGGTTAAAGGCACTGACTCTCCAAGTCGGGAGCGTGTTAGTAAAGCCTCTGGAATGTTGCACCCGAGTACCAGGGAACGAGAACTGAGACATATTGGAACACGTCTCCCGATCACACGGTGGATCATACTCTGGGTTCCACATGCATGTTTTAGCTGAAGGAAGAATCCCTTAAACCTGGAGAGTTGAGACCCGTGGAATGGGTACCATGAAATATGACTTCAAAGGGTCTTCATTGGCTCACCGAATGTCTCCAATCCTATGACTGCGGCGTTTATGCCCCTGTACACATGCTTGATTCTCTTTCGGAGACATAGCAATCCATAGGTTTTAAAATACTTACTAGTCAGGTACATTCTTAGGCATTTAATAGGGGGTGTTGAGTCCATTTCCTTGAGCAAGGAGTAGCTCTTGTCTATTACATGTCTGGCTTAAGGAACTTTATCTGTGCTCATGTCAATCTCTGGTTTTATGCAGCACCCCAACTCACCTTTCCTCTTAAGCAAGCATAAGTTGGTTTTCTAAATTTGAGACCCTGTTCTGTTTTGTAATTGAGTTCCTGTGTAGCCAAGTTTACATTCAGTGTATTAGTGATATCTTATGATGTTTCTTTTTCTGTGTGACTTATTTCAGTTAGAATCATCATACCTGAATCCACTCATTATGCTGCTACGGGCCTGATGACATAGATTTCATTGCTGAGTGATATTGCATTGTACGTAAGTACCACAACTTCTTTGTCCATTTTTCACTTTCTGCGATATTGAACTTGTACCGTAAACTAGGTTCTTGTAAACAGAGCCATCCAAAACTTTGGGGTGGCTGTGTCTTTTTGATTTTAATTTCCCTAAGCTATAGGACCATAAGTGGAAGTGCCCTAGGCTCTGTTGCTTTGTTTTTTAGATGTTTCAGGAAACACCATACACTTCTCCCGAGTGGCTGTTGGCAATTTACATCCTGCCCATCAGCATAACAAGGCTCCCAGTTCTCCATGGCCTGTCCTGCCTTTCTGGATTTTACACTTTTTTCAGATGGCCCTTTTGACTGGGGGGAAGTGAGACTTCATTGTAGTGCAGATTTCCTTTGCAGGCTTGCTTGGTTGGCCAAAAAGGGCGTATGCGTTTTTTCCTGAATATATTCAGGAAAAAACGCATACGCCCTTTTTGGCCAAGTGCATCATTGTGGACGTTCTGCCTCTTTTCCTATGCTTTAAATGCAATTCCAGTCCACCTCCTGAAATTGGTTTCCTGCAATTCTGCCCCGCTTTCAAGTCCTCTTGGCAGCCTTACTTCAGTATATTTTTGGACGATAGCTGTCATTTATAACTCTGCAGGTTTGTGAATTACAGTGCCCCTGAGCTCCTTTCTTCAACTCGCTTTCTTGTGAGCTGGCCGCAACACCGCAGGATTGCTTCAGGCCCTAATCTAGTTCCACCACGGCACGCTGAGCCTTTGGTTAATTCCTCTTCCTGGTGGGAAATGAGAGTTAAATTTGCCCGTCCAGACACCTCCAGCTAGTCTCTCATTGGTTCTCCATATTCCTGTTCATCTTCCGCAGAAATTGCAAACTGGGCCAAACAGGAGGTTAAAGGCACTGATTCTCCAAGTCGGGAGAGTGTTAATAAAGCGTCTGGAATGTTGCACCCGAGTACCAGGGGACGAGAACTGAGACATATTTCAACACGTCTCCCGATCACACGGTTGATCATACTCTGGGTTCCACATGCATGTTTTAGCTGAAGGAAGAATCCCTTAAACCTGGAGAGTTGAGACCCGTGGAATGGGTACCATGCAATATGACATCAAAGGGTCTTCATTTGCTCACCGAACCTCTCCAATCCTATCACTGCTGCGTTTATGCCCCTGCACACATGCTTGATTCTCTTTCAGAGACATAGCAATCCATAGGTTTTCAGATACTTACTTGTTAGGTACATTCTTAGGTGTTTAATATGGGGTGTTGAGTCCATTTCGTTGAGCAAGGAGTAGCTCTTGTCTATTACATATTTGGCTTAAGGAACTTTATCTGTGCTCATTTCAATCTGTGGTTTTATGCAGCACCCCAACTCACCTTTCCCCTTAAGCAAGCATAAGTTGGTTTTCTAAATTTGAGACCCTCTTCGTCTTTGTAAACCAGTTCCTGTGTAGCCAAGTTTACATTCCGTGTATTAGTGATATCTTATGATGTTTCTTTTTCTGTGTGACTTATTTCAGTTAGAATCATCATACCTGAATCCACTCATTATGCTGCTATTGGCCTGATGACATAGATTTAATTGCTGAGTGATATTGCATTGTACGTAATTACCACAACTTCTTTATCCATTTTCCACTTTCTGCGATATTGAACTTGTACCATAAACGCGGTTCTTGTAAACAGAGTTGTCCCAAACTTTTGGGTGGCTGTGTCTTTTTGATTTTAATTTCCCTAATCTATAGTACCATAAGTGGAAGTGCCCTAGGCTCTGTTGCTTTGTTTTTTACATGTTTCAGGAAACACCATACACTTCTCCCGAGTGGCTGTTGGCAATTTACATCCCGCCCATCAGCATAACAAGGCTCCCAGTTCTCCATGGCCTGTCCTGCCTTTCTGGATTTTACACTTTTTTCAGATGGCCCTTTTGACCAGTGGGAAGTGAGACTTCATTGTAGTGCAGATTTCCTTTGCAAGCTTGCTTGGTTGGCCAAAAAGGGCGTATGCGTTTTTTCCTGAATATATTCAGGAAAAAACGCATACGCCCTTTTTGGCCAAGTGCATCATTGTGGACGTTCTGCCTCTTTTCCTATGCTTTAAATGCAATTCCAGTCTACCTCCTGAAATCGGTTTCCTGCAATTCTGCCTTGCCTCCGATGCCTTTCATAGCCTTACCTCAATATATTTTTTGAAAATAGTTGGCCTTTATAACTCTGCAGGTTTTTGAATTGCAGTGGCCCTTAGCTCCATTTTTCTGCTCTTATTTTTGTAATCTTGCCTCATAACCACAGGATTCCTTCAGGCCCTATTCTTCTTCTGGGGCACCTTGCTGTGCCTTTGGTTTATTCTTCTTACTGATGTGAAATTAGACTGACATGTGCCCATTGAAACTGCTACAGCTAGTTTCTCACTGGTTCCCCCTATTCCCATTCATCCTCCGCACTAACTGCAGACTGTGCGATACTAGAACTTAAAGGCATTGACTCTCCATGTGGGGATATTGTTAGTAAAGTGGCTGGAATGTCGATCCGGAGTCCCAGGAGAGGAAAAATGAGGTGCGTTTTAGAAACCTTTCCCGATCATATGGTATACCAGTCGCTGGGTTTCCCAAGCATGGTTTAGCTGTAGGAAGATTCCCTTCAACCTGGAGTTTTGGGACCCTTGGAATGAGTAGCATGAAGTATTGCATTAAACTTTTGGCAGTTGCTCACCAAAGCTCACCAATCCTCTCAGCCCCAAGTGTGCAGCCTTATGTCTTATCCAGCTGTGGGTTTATATGTGGTCAATCCAGGTTGCATCACAGCCCCTGAGCAAATTTTGTAAGAATTTTTCTCTCTTTCATTGTTTCTGCATTTTGTTTTTAAAATTTATTTCTATAATGGGGTTTAGCTCATTTTCACTGCTGTGTTTGTGCCACTCTGCACACACTTGATTCCCTTATGGAGATATATCAATACATGGGTTTTAAGATTCTTATTACTCAGATATATTTCTCTGCGGTGTATAGGGTGTGTTGAGGCCAGTTCATTGAGCAAGGTGTAGATCTTGTCTAATATCTATTTGGTTTATTGAACGGTATCTGTGCTAATTTCAAACTCTGGTTTAATGCATCACCCCACCTCTCCTTTCCCCTTAAGCTGACATAAGTGTGTTTTCTAAATGTGAGACACTGTTCTGTTCTGTAATTCATTTCTTGTGCAGCCATATTTACCCTCCCTCTATAAGTGATATCTTATGATATGTTTCTTTTTCTGTTTGACTTATTTCAAGTAGTATTATCGGACCTAAATCCACTCTTTATCCTTCTACTAGCCTTATTACCTTGATTTCATGGTGAAGAGATATTCCATTGTACATAAGTACCACATCTTCTTTATCCATTGTTCTCTTTCCTGGGATATTTAAGGTGTACTGAAGTTGAGGTTCTTGTAAACAGAGTAGCCCTAAACTGTGGTGTGCTTGTGTCTTGTTGATTTTTAGACTTCCCTAGATATACTCCCATGATTGGAAGTGTCCTATGCTCTGTAGCTCTGTTTTTTAGATGATTTAGGAACCACCATACACTTCTCCAGAGTGGCTCTCGGCAGTTCACACACTGCCCATCAGCGTATAAAGGCTCCCTGTTCTCCATGGCCTGTCCTGCATTTCTGGTTTTTACAATTTTTTAGGATGGCCCTTTTGACCGGTGGGAAATGAGATTTCTTTGTTGTGCACATTTGCATTGCTTGCTTGCTTCGTTGCCCATAAAGTGCGTATGCGTTTTTTCCTGGATATAATCAGGAAAAAACGCATACGCCCTTTTGGGCCAACTGCATCATTGTCGAAATTCTGCCGCTTTTCATGTGCTTTAAAGACGAGTCCAATCTATCTCTTGAAATCTGTTTCTTGCAATTCTGTCTTGCATTCAGATCCTCTTCTTTGCCTTACCTCAACATATTTTTGGACGTTAGTTTTCATTTATAACTCTGCAGGTTTGTGAATTGCAGTGACCCTGAGCTCCATTTTTTAAGTTGCTCTTTTGTGAGCTGGCCTCAAACCCACAGGATTGCTTCAGGCCCTATTTTGGCTCCGGCGAGGCGGGCTGAGCCTTTTTTCAATTCTTATTCTTAATGGGAAATTAGAGTGATATGTGCCCGTCCAAACCCCTACAACTATTCTCTCATTGGTTCCCCCTCTTCCCGTTCATCCTCCTCACAATTTGCAAAATGTGTGAAACAGAAGTTGAAATGTGCTGATTCTCCAAGTGGGCAGATTCTAAGTAACGTGGCTGGAATGGTGAACAGGAGCACCAGGAGAGGATAAATGAGCTGCATTTTAGACACATCTCCCGATCACATGGTGTACAGTCCTCTGGGTTTTCCATGCATGTTTTAGCTGTAGGAAGATCCCTTGAACCTGCAGATTTGGGACCCATTGAATGGGTACCAGGTAGTATTACTTTAAAGGGTGTGCATTTCCTCACCCAACCTCACATTTCTCTTAGTGCAAACAGTTTCCAGCCTTATGTCTCATCCTGCTGTGGGTCTAGATGTGTTCAATCCATGTTGCATCACCGTCCCTGAGGAAAAGTTGTAAGAGGTTTTCTCTGTCTCTCTGTCGTTTATTTTTTTCAATTTATTACTATATTGGTTACAGCTGATTTTCAAAGCTCTGTTTCTTGCTGCTGTACATCCACTTGATTCACGTACAGAGAGACATCAGTAAATTCTTTTTCAGATTCTTACCAGTCGTATATATTCTTTTCCGGTGACTTGAGTGTGCTGAGTGCAGTTCTTTTAGCTACCGTGTGGGCCTTGTTGATTATCAGTTTGGTATTTGGAATGGTATCTTTGCTAATTTCAACCTCCTGGATGATGCCTCACCCCTCCCCACCTTTCCCGTTTAGCAGCCTTATGCGTGTTTTCTACATATTTGACTATGTTTTTGTTTTGTAATTTATTTCATGTGTAGCCATTTTGGATTCCACCTTTAAGTGATATCTTATGATATGTGTCTTTTTCTTTTTGAATTATGTCACTTAGAAAGATCATACGTAACTCCTCCGGAGTTGTTACAACTGGCCATATTTCATTGATTTCCAGGCTGAATAATATTCCACTCTACCTAAGTACCACATCTCTATCCATTTTTTCCCTCCAGAGACATTTAAGTTATATCCTAGTCGAGGATCTTTTAAACAGAGAGGGGGTAAACATTGGGGTGCCTGTGTCCTCTCAATTTTTGTTTTTCCCAAGATATACGCCCATGAGTGCAAGTGCCCTATGCTCTGTAGCTCATTTTTTAGATGCTTTAGTAAACACAATACACTTCTCCAGAATGGCCGTTGGCAATATACATTTCCACTATAAGTCTCACAGGGCTCCCTCTTCTCCTTGCCCTGTCCTGCATTTCTGTTGTTTACGCTTTATGAGGATGGCTCTTCTGACTGATGCGAAGTGATATCTTTTGTAGTATTGACTTCCAGTGCCCACCTGTTTGCTTGGCTAAAAAAGTGTATGCCCTTTTCTTGAATATATACAGAAAAAAACGCATACACCCTTTTTGGCCAACTGCAATGTTGGCAATGTTCAGCTCCTTTTCTTGTGCTTAATGGCGAGTCCTTTCTACCTCCTCAGATCCCTTTCCTGCCATTCTCCCTTGCTTACAAGTCCTTTTCTCTGACTTTCCTCAAGACATTTTTCAGTGATGGATATTTTCAACTCTGCAGTTTCGTGAATTTTACTGCCCCTGAGTTCCATTGTTCAACTTGTGTTTATGGGAACTGGCCACAAAGCAGCGGGATTTCCTCAAGCCCTATACTGTTTCCATGGGCAACCCTAGCCTTTGGTCAGTTCGTCTTCCTGATTGGAAATTAGAGTGACATGTGCCTGTCTGAACACCTAGGACTTGTCTCTCATTGTTCTTCATCCTTCCGCTTCATCCTCTGGACAAATTCCAAACTGTACACAACAGGATGTTGACAGTGCTGACATCTCCAAGTGGGGAGACTGTTAGTAAAGACGCTGGAGGGGTGAACCCGAGCACCAGGAGATGAGGAGATGAGATGCCTTTTCCAAACTCTTCCCGATCAGATGGTATACCATCCTCTGGGTGTGACAGACATGTTTTAGCAGTAGGAAGAGTCCCATTCATGTAAGGAGAACATCAGGGCTTTTTCAAAATCAGTGTCTCCCCGAAACACAAACTGGGGAATTTTTTAAGCTACGGCTACACATATGTTCATTAAGGGCCTTGGGAAGTAGGCAGAGTCCAAACTTTAGATGATTGAAGTCTTCAGGGTCAGAAGCACTCACCACCAGCTTCCCTTAGGTTACACTTTAACTGTCATTGATAGATGATATCAGTAAAAATATCTATTCTTTTTCAGATTATTTCCCCTTATAGCTTATTGCAAAATGTTGAGTGTAGTTCCCTGTGCTATACAGTAGTTCCTTGTTGATGATCTATTTTATACATAGCAGTGTGTATGTGTTAATCCCAAACTGTTAATTTATCCCTCCTCCCACCTTTCCCCTTTGGTAATAATAAATTATAAGATTTTATACTTCTCAGAAATGGGGGAGCTGAAAGAGAGGTATCATTTTCAATGGAAAAGCATTTAAAACAAGATTGAAGCTTTAACCAAGATTATTAGATGTACATCCTTGGAAAGAAATCACTTCGTTTCTCTAATATTGACCTGACAAATAAGACAAACCTTTTCACTGAACTTGCTTATAATAAAGTGATGGAAATATCAAATGGAAGTGTTAGAAACATCTTATTTTACCCGAGCCTTATACACTGTTCTATGTTAACTACAGTTTGGCTCACACATCTGTTCATTGAGGTTACAATAGTCTCAATTTCTGTTACTGATCCTCCAGAGTGGACCCCAACAAATGTCCCCCTGCCCAGTGTCATTGGGGCCAACAGATCGAGACTGAGTTTGGTTCACAAGCAAAGGAAACTTTATATTTTGATCAGAGAATGGAGAGGTGAGAGCATGCACTACCCCCTGGGCTGTGGGCTGGGCTGCTGTGTAGAGATCCTGTCAGAGTCAGTGGGAGGGAGGGGGCGGAGCTCTCGAGGGCCGGGTTGGCTGCAGCTCAGGCTCTGTATCGCGGAGTCTGCACTGGGCCCCAGGAGCTGAGGTGTCGTCCCAGCCATTCTGCACTAGGAAATCTGGTCTGAAGTGCCGGGTGTGGAACCTCTGCATGCGGGACCCTAGGAGCACATGAAATTAGACAAAGCACAAAGGATAAAAAAGGTTAGACTTGACTTTATTGCCCAGATTCTATTTTTATCTCCCAGGGATTTTTAATGGGCTTTGCTGGGGACAAACCCCTCCTCTGCCTTTTGTCCCGTTCCTCATTCTTGGAGTGCTGAGGGTGCAGACCCTTCTTCTGTAACTGCTGAGTGCTGAGTTGGGAGCCCTCATACCCGGGGGCGAGGGTCAGAGCTTCTCCCCAGCAGCCTCCAGGTGACGTTGATTGTCCCCAGGCCCCCTGCCTCCCTGCTCGTCCACCTGAGCACCAGCATTGGAAGTGTTATAGATTCTAATGACCTTTAAGGGTCCAGGAAAGAGATGTGCAGAGACGCTGTGGGGGCCGGTTTCACCCCGCCCCACATTTGTTCAGCCACCTTAGGCTGACCGTTTCTGCCAGCCTAGATGCTCTGACCAGTAGTCTGCGCTTTCTTCAATTAGGCCCCTGAATTAACGTACAAACAGCACCAGGTGTCAGAGCCCTGCCTGCTCAACTCCCAGACAGTCCAGGGTCAGTGGTGATCAAGGACCATGATGGCCACTGAGTCAACAGCCTTTTGAAGTAAACAGGAGTCCAGCCAGTCTTATTGGCCACCATCATCACGGTGTCTGTAGGCTTTTCTATGGTGACAGTGTGATATACGGTTCCCCCGCCAAGATTATTAGCTCCCCTCTGGGTGCAGTATGTCCTGCAAGCAGTAGTCTACTCTTTTGGGACACACTCTTGTTGTTTTATGAGAGAAACTCCAGGTCAAGTGATGTTCACATGAGTCGTCATGGTGCCCTGTTGCCCCCGGTTATCTCTCTGGATGTTGAAGTTGGAAGGCCTCCTCACTCGAGGTTGGTGTGCCCACAGAGCGAACCCTGAAACTTCAGGGCATGGTTGGTGGTTAGGATCACCACGTGGGGTCCTTTTCCCTTAGGAGGGAGGTGACCTTTGGGGCTGCTGATTTCCAGGTTTTTAGATACCGCCAGTATCTTGGCCAGATGTGGCAGTTGGCCAAGCCCCTTGGTGACCGTAGTTTATCCTACCTGGATGGCATTCTTGCATTGTTCCATTTCAAGTGGTCCCAGTTTTTGCACTAATTCTCCAATGGCGATTCACCTTTCACCGGGAATGTAAAGGTCAAAGGGTTTAGCTAAATTAGGGAGTTCCAGGGCAAGGGTCTGAATTGACTGCTCTTTCCATTCTTGAAAGGCCACTTCTGGATTCTATTCAACAGGATCATCATCTTTTCCTTTCAGTGTTTCATATAGAGGCCCAGCTAGTAGACTGTAGTTAGGGATCCAGAAGCAGCAAACCCTGGCCTCCCCAAGAACCCCTAAGCTGTCTTCTAGTTTTAGAAAGGGGTAAGGCTGAAAATGGTTTCTTCCCTTTCCTGGGATGGGCTTCTCCGACCTTCTGTGAGAATGAAGCCCAGGCAGGTCACCGCAGTCTGTGATATTTGAGCTTTTTCTTGGACAACTTCTATCCTTTATTGGCTTGGTAGTTCAGAGGCCTCCTTAGTAGGGCTGGCGATCAGAATGTCGTCTGTGTACTGAAGGAGGGTTTCCTTTTCCAGAGGTAGAATTTTAGGTCTTTAGCTAAGCTTTCCCCAAAGATGGTGTGGGAATTTTTGCACCCTTGGGGCAAGACGGCCCGGAAGTATTGTTTTAGTTGTATGTTGAGTCCTGCCACTCACAAGCCAAAATTTCTTGTGACTCTGGGACTAATGGAATACAAAAGAAGGCATCATTGAAGACTAATACAGAATACCATGTCCTGGTGGTTGGTAGAATGACCAGCAGGGTGTAGGAATTAGGAGCAGCTGGAGGTATATCCTCGGTGGCTTCACTGACTGTCCTGACATCCTTTACCAGGTCCCCAGCAGCCCATGGGGCTCTCGTGGTCAGACCAATCCCAGAATATGGAGCTCACCTGGGCAGGTACCCCACCCCCACCCCAGCCCACGGGGCTCTCGTGGTCAGGCCCCTCCCAGGATACAGAGCTACCCTTGCAGGTACCGTGGCAGGGCTGGGCACACAGGAACCGTGCACATAGCCCTCATTGCAGAGCACCCCCAGCTCACCTGTCGCTCAGAGCTGACACAGAGCACCTCAGAGCAGGACTTGAACTAACAAACAGCAGCTGCGACAGGTCTGTGACCCTGGGCATCACTCTGTGCGGCCTCCCTCCACCTGGTCTTCCAGAGACTTCCACTGCACCCGGGGCACCAGGCCTCTGTCTCCAACCACCACCCACCCCTCCTCTCCCTGACTCCTGGGTTCCTCTCATTAGGAGAGGGTTTTCTTGAAGTTGTCTCCCACTCATGGGCCAG
Source organism: Orcinus orca (assembly GCF_937001465.1). Lineage (NCBI taxonomy): Eukaryota > Metazoa > Chordata > Mammalia > Artiodactyla > Delphinidae > Orcinus > Orcinus orca. Next base: position 222,679 of record NW_026044034.1, on the reverse strand, counting down.
ATAAAATGATTAGAAAACAAGCCAAAGCTGCAGCCCCTTGTCTATCCTGACTCTCAGGAGCCCACACCTGTTCCTTGGACCTGGCCGGTTCAGCAATTTCCATTTTCTGCAACTGTGAGCCCCTGAGGGGTGATGATTGGCTGACCTGGGCAGCCTTACCGTGCCGGCCAGCCCTCCCCAGGTGTGCCTGGGTTGAGATCAATATAAATACCACTCCAGGCAGCAAGAGCCCCTGCAGCCGTGCCTGACGCCATTTTCTCTGCCCTGTCAGCAGTCTCGGGGCTGGGCTGGTGGGAGGGAGTGAGAGGCCACGGCTTTGTGGGTGGCCCAGTGTGAGTGGGGCTCTGCTGGACTTTCTGCAGCAGTTGCCAGGCTGCCACCTGCTAAAGAAGAGGATGTGTCACCTATACCTGCTGCTGGAATTTCTCCCTGGGCAGAGGTGAGGAAGGAAAGAAGCAGTGGGGGCAGGGACAGGACGGGTATCTCAGGCAGGGAAATGGAAATCTTCCAGAAGAGCACCCAGGGCCAGGACCATCCTGGCTGGCCTGCAGGCACCAAGTCGGCCGGCATGCTGTCACTCGTGTGGCTCTATGGCCCTTCCTCTAGGCTTTCAAGTCCTTGTATATATTCAGGTGTTTTACCTGGGACGGGTGGGAATAGTTCAGCAGCAACTGGCCTGGGGCTCAGCTCACGTTTACTCACAGATGCCTCGGCACGGTGCCCCAGCTTTGCAATGAGGACGCTTGTTGCGTGGGGGCTGCTGGCTGAATGGGAGACGATTCCCCACCACTGACCAACTTCAGAATTGTTTACAACTGGAGCAAGTGCCCTGATACGGTTTTCCTCTGTGGAACTGGTGGGTTCTGTGTTTTTTTTCTCTTTTTCGTTTTTGGTTCAAGGTAGATTTTATTCCTCTTTTTTGTATTTACAGATACAAGCATGGAAATAATTTATTCATATAAATACATGTATGTGAAGGGAATAATTGTTTTTTCTGTTTTATTTTTTAAATTTTATTTCTTTTTAATTTTGAATTTTATTTTATATTTTTATACAGCAGGTTCTTATTGGTTACCTATTTTATACGTATAAATGTATACATGCCAATCCCAGTCTCTCAACTCCTCCCACCACCACCCCCCCAACAGCCTTCCACCCTTGTTGTCCATACGTTTGTTGTCTACATCTGTTGCTATATTTATGCCTTGCAAAATGGTTAACCTGTACAGTTTTTCTAGGTTTCACATATATGCATGAATATACAAGATTTGTTTTTCTCTTTCTGACTTACTTCACTCTGTATGAGACTCTCTAGATCCATCGACGTCTTGACAAATGACCCAATTTCATTCCTTTTCATGGCTTAGTAATATTCCATTTTATATATGTACCACAGCTTTATGCATACGTCTGTCTGTGGGCATTTAGGTTGCTTCCATTACCTCGATATTGTAAAGAGTGAGGCAATGAACATTGCGGTGAATGTCTCTTTTTGATTTATGGTTTTGTCTGGGTATATGTCCAGAACTGGGATTGCTGTATCATATGGTAATTCTACTGTTAGTTTCTTAAGAAACTCCATATTGTTCTCCATAGTGACTGTATCAATTTATATTCCCAACAATAGTGGAAGAGGGTTCCTTTTCTCCACACATTTCCAGCATTTTTTGTTTGTAGATTTTCTGATGATGCCCATTCTACCAGGTGTGAGGTGATACCTCATTGCTGAGTCCATTTCCTTGAGCAAGGGGTAGGTCTTGTCTATTAAATATTTGGCTTATGGAACGGTATCTGTGCTAATTTCAAACTCTGGTTTTATGCAGCACCCCAACTCACCTTCCCACAAGCAAGCATAAGTTGGTTTTCTAAATTTGAGACCGTGTTCTGTTTTGTAAATCAGTTCATGTGTAGCCAAGTTCTCATTCCATGTATTAGTGGTACCTTATGATGTTTCTTTTTCTGTGTGACTTTTTTCACTTAGAATCACCGTGCCTCAATCCACTCATTATGCTGGTACGGGCCTGGTGACATAGTTTTCATTGCTGAGAGGTATTCTGTTGTACGTAAGTACCGCAACTTCTTTATCCATTATTTGTTCTCTGGCATATTTAACTTGTGCTGCAGAAGAGGTTCTTGTAAACAGAGCTGTCCCAAACTTTGGGGTGGCTGTGTCTTTTTGATTTTAATTTCCCTAAGCTATAGGACCATAAGTGGAAGTGCCCTAGGCTCTGTTGCTTTGTTTTTTATATGTTTCAGGAAACACCATACACTTCTCCCGAGTGGCTGTTGGCAATTTACATCCCGCCCATCAGCATAACAAGGCTCCCAGTTCTCCATGGCCTGTCCTGCCTTTCTGGATTTTACACTTTTTTCAGATTGCCCTTTTGACCGGGGGGAAGTGAGACTTCATTGTAGTGCAGATTTCCTTTGCAAGCTTGCTTGGTTGGCCAAAAAGTGCGTATGCGTTTTTCCCTGAATATATTCAGGAAAAAACGCATACGCCCTTTTTGGCCAAGTGCATCATTGTCGACGTTCTGCCTCTTTTCCTATGCTTTAAATGCAATTCCAGTCTGCCTCCTGAAATCGGTTTCCTGCAATTCTGCCCCGCTTTCAAGTCCGCTTGGCAGCCTTACTTCAGTATATTTTTGGACGATAGCTGTCATTTATAACTCTGCAGGTTTGTGAATTACAGTGCTCTTGAGCTCCTTTCTTCAACTCGCTTTCTTGTGAGCTGCCCGCAACACTGCAGGATTGCTTCAGGCCCTAATCTGGGTCTGGCACGGCATGCTGAGCCTTTGGTTAATCCTCTTCCTGGTGTGAAATAAGAGTTAAATTTGCCCGTCCAGAAACCTCCAGCTAGTCTCTCATTGGTTCTCCCTATTCCTGTTCATCTTCCGCAGAAATTGCAAACTTGGCCAAACAGGAGGTTAAAGGCACTGACTCTCCAAGTCGGCAGAGCGTTAGTAAAGCATCTGGAATGTTGCACACGAGTACCAGGGAACGAGAACTGAGACATATTGGAACACGTCCCCCGATCACACGGTTGATCATACTCTGGGTTCCACATGCATGTTTTAGCTGAAGGAAGAATCCCTTAAACCTGGAGAGTTGAGACCCGTGGAATGGGTACCATGCAATATGACTTCAAAGGGTCTTCATTGGCTCACCGAATGTCTCCAATCCTATGACTGCTGCGTTTATGCCCCTGTACACATGCTTGATTCTCTTTCGGAGACATAGCAATCCATAGGTTTTAAGATACTTACTAGTCAGGTACATTCTTAGGCATTTAATAGGGGGTGTTGAGTCCATTTCCTTGAGCAAGGAGTAGCTCTTGTCTATTACATGTCTGGCTTAAGGAACTTTATCTGTGCTCATGTCAATCTCTGGTTTTATGCAGCACCCCAACTCACCTTTCCTCTTAAGCAAGCATAAGTTGGTTTTCTAAATTTGAGACCCTGTTCTGTTTTGTAATTGAGTTCCTGTGTAGCCAAGTTTACATTCAGTGTATTAGTGATATCTTATGATGTTTCTTTTTCTGTGTGACTTATTTCAGTTAGAATCATCATACCTGAATCCACTCATTATGCTGCTACGGGCCTGATGACATAGATTTCATTGCTGAGTGATATTGCATTGTACGTAAGTACCACAACTTCTTTGTCCATTTTTCACTTTCTGCGATATTGAACTTGTACCGTAAACTAGGTTCTTGTAAACAGAGCCATCCAAAACTTTGGGGTGGCTGTGTCTTTTTGATTTTAATTTCCCTAAGCTATAGGACCATAAGTGGAAGTGCCCTAGGCTCTGTTGCTTTGTTTTTTAGATGTTTCAGGAAACACCATACACTTCTCCCGAGTGGCTGTTGGCAATTTACATCCTGCCCATCAGCATAACAAGGCTCCCAGTTCTCCATGGCCTGTCCTGCCTTTCTGGATTTTACACTTTTTTCAGATGGCCCTTTTGACCGGGGGGAAGTGAGACTTCATTGTAGTGCAGATTTCCTTTGCAGGCTTGCTTGGTTGGCCAAAAAGGGCGTATGCGTTTTTTCCTGAATATATTCAGGAAAAAACGCATACGCCCTTTTTGGCCAAGTGCATCATTGTGGACGTTCTGCCTCTTTTCCTATGCTTTAAATGCAATTCCAGTCCACCTCCTGAAATTGGTTTCCTGCAATTCTGCCCCGCTTTCAAGTCCTCTTGGCAGCCTTACTTCAGTATATTTTTGGACGATAGCTGTCATTTATAACTCTGCAGGTTTGTGAATTACAGTGCCCCTGAGCTCCTTTCTTCAACTCGCTTTCTTGTGAGCTGGCCGCAACACCGCAGGATTGCTTCAGGCCCTAATCTTGTTCCACCACGGCACGCTGAGCCTTTGGTTAATTCCTCTTCCTGGTGGGAAATGAGAGTTAAATTTGCCCGTCCAGACACCTCCAGCTAGTCTCTCATTGGTTCTCCATATTCCTGTTCATCTTCCGCAGAAATTGCAAACTGGGCCAAACAGGAGGTTAAAGGCACTGATTCTCCAAGTCGGGAGAGTGTTAATAAAGCGTCTGGAATGTTGCACCCGAGTACCAGGGGACGAGAACTGAGACATATTTCAACACGTCTCCCGATCACACGGTTGATCATACTCTGGGTTCCACATGCATGTTTTAGCTGAAGGAAGAATCCCTTAAACCTGGAGAGTTGAGACCCGTGGAATGGGTACCATGCAATATGACATCAAAGGGTCTTCATTTGCTCACCGAACCTCTCCAATCCTATCACTGCTGCGTTTATGCCCCTGCACACATACTTGATTCTCTTTCAGAGACATAGCAATCCATAGGTTTTCAGATACTTACTTGTTAGGTACATTCTTAGGTGTTTAATATGGGGTGTTGAGTCCATTTCGTTGAGCAAGGAGTAGCTCTTGTCTATTACATATTTGGCTTAAGGAACTTTATCTGTGCTCATTTCAATCTGTGGTTTTATGCAGCACCCCAACTCACCTTTCCCCTTAAGCAAGCATAAGTTGGTTTTCTAAATTTGAGACCCTCTTCGTCTTTGTAAACCAGTTCCTGTGTAGCCAAGTTTACATTCCGTGTATTAGTGATATCTTATGATGTTTCTTTTTCTGTGTGACTTATTTCAGTTAGAATCATCATACCTGAATCCACTCATTATGCTGCTATTGGCCTGATGACATAGATTTAATTGCTGAGTTATATTGCATTGTACGTAATTACCACAACTTCTTTATCCATTTTCCACTTTCTGCGATATTGAACTTGTACCATAAACGCGGTTCTTGTAAACAGAGTTGTCCCAAACTTTTGGGTGGCTGTGTCTTTTTGATTTTAATTTCCCTAATCTATAGTACCATAAGTGGAAGTGCCCTAGGCTCTGTTGCTTTGTTTTTTACATGTTTCAGGAAACACCATACACTTCTCCCGAGTGGCTGTTGGCAATTTACATCCCGCCCATCAGCATAACAAGGCTCCCAGTTCTCCATGGCCTGTCCTGCCTTTCTGGATTTTACACTTTTTTCAGATGGCCCTTTTGACCAGTGGGAAGTGAGACTTCATTGTAGTGCAGATTTCCTTTGCAAGCTTGCTTGGTTGGCCAAAAAGGGCGTATGCGTTTTTTCCTGAATATATTCAGGAAAAAACGCATACGCCCTTTTTGGCCAAGTGCATCATTGTGGACGTTCTGCCTCTTTTCCTATGCTTTAAATGCAATTCCAGTCTACCTCCTGAAATCGGTTTCCTGCAATTCTGCCTTGCCTCCAATGCCTCTTCATAGCCTTACCTCAATATATTTTTTGAAAATAGTTGGCCTTTATAACTCTGCAGGTTTTTGAATTGCAGTGGCCCTTAGCTCCATTTTTCTGCTCTTATTTTTGTAATCTTGCCTCATAACCACAGGATTCCTTCAGGCCCTATTCTTCTTCTGGGGCACCTTGCTGTGCCTTTGGTTTATTCTTCTTACTGATGTGAAATTAGACTGACATGTGCCCATTGAAACTGCTACAGCTAGTTTCTCACTGGTTCCCCCTATTCCCATTCATCCTCCGCACTAACTGCAGACTGTGCGATACTAGAACTTAAAGGCATTGACTCTCCATGTGGGGATATTGTTAGTAAAGTGGCTGGAATGTCGATCCGGAGTCCCAGGAGAGGAAAAATGAGGTGCGTTTTAGAAACCTTTCCCGATCATATGGTATACCAGTCGCTGGGTTTCCCAAGCATGGTTTAGCTGTAGGAAGATTCCCTTCAACCTGGAGTTTTGGGACCCTTGGAATGAGTAGCATGAAGTATTGCATTAAACTTTTGGCAGTTGCTCACCAAAGCTCACCAATCCTCTCAGCCCCAAGTGTGCAGCCTTATGTCTTATCCAGCTGTGGGTTTATATGTGGTCAATCCAGGTTGCATCACAGCCCCTGAGCAAATTTTGTAAGAATTTTTCTCTCTTTCATTGTTTCTGCATTTTGTTTTTAAAATTTATTTCTATAATGGGGTTTAGCTCATTTTCACTGCTGTGTTTGTGCCACTCTGCACACACTTGATTCCCTTATGGAGATATATCAATACATGGGTTTTAAGATTCTTATTACTCAGATATATTTCTCTGCGGTGTATAGGGTGTGTTGAGGCCAGTTCATTGAGCAAGGTGTAGATCTTGTCTAATATCTATTTGGTTTATTGAACGGTATCTGTGCTAATTTCAAACTCTGGTTTAATGCATCACCCCACCTCTCCTTTCCCCTTAAGCTGACATAAGTGTGTTTTCTAAATGTGAGACACTGTTCTGTTCTGTAATTCATTTCTTGTGCAGCCATATTTACCCTCCCTCTATAAGTGATATCTTATGATATGTTTCTTTTTCTGTTTGACTTATTTCAAGTAGTATTATCGGACCTAAATCCACTCTTTATCCTTCTACTAGCCTTATTACCTTGATTTCATGGTGAAGAGATATTCCATTGTACATAAGTACCACATCTTCTTTATCCATTGTTCTCTTTCCTGGGATATTTAAGGTGTACTGAAGTTGAGGTTCTTGTAAACAGAGTAGCCCTAAACTGTGGTGTGCTTGTGTCTTGTTGATTTTTAGACTTCCCTAGATATACTCCCATGATTGGAAGTGTCCTATGCTCTGTAGCTCTGTTTTTTAGATGATTTAGGAACCACCATACACTTCTCCAGAGTGGCTCTCGGCAGTTCACACACTGCCCATCAGCGTATAAAGGCTCCCTGTTCTCCATGGCCTGTCCTGCATTTCTGGTTTTTACAATTTTTTAGGATGGCCCTTTTGACCGGTGGGAAATGAGATTTCTTTGTTGTGCACATTTGCATTGCTTGCTTGCTTCGTTGCCCATAAAGTGCGTATGCGTTTTTTCCTGGATATAATCAGGAAAAAACGCATACGCCCTTTTGGGCCAACTGCATCATTGTCGAAATTCTGCCGCTTTTCATGTGCTTTAAAGACGAGTCCAATCTATCTCTTGAAATCTGTTTCTTGCAATTCTGTCTTGCATTCAGATCCTCTTCTTTGCCTTACCTCAACATATTTTTGGACGTTAGTTTTCATTTATAACTCTGCAGGTTTGTGAATTGCAGTGACCCTGAGCTCCATTTTTTAAGTTGCTCTTTTGTGAGCTGGCCTCAAACCCACAGGATTGCTTCAGGCCCTATTTTGGCTCCGGCGAGGCGGGCTGAGCCTTTTTTCAATTCTTATTCTTAATGGGAAATTAGAGTGATATGTGCCCGTCCAAACCCCTACAACTATTCTCTCATTGGTTCCCCCTCTTCCCATTCATCCTCCTCACAATTTGCAAAATGTGTGAAACAGAAGTTGAAATGTGCTGATTCTCCAAGTGGGCAGATTCTAAGTAACGTGGCTGGAATGGTGAACAGGAGCACCAGGAGAGGATAAATGAGCTGCATTTTAGACACATCTCCCGATCACATGGTGTACAGTCCTCTGGGTTTTCCATGCATGTTTTAGCTGTAGGAAGATCCCTTGAACCTGCAGATTTGGGACCCATTGAATGGGTACCAGGTAGTATTACTTTAAAGGGTGTGCATTTCCTCACCCAACCTCACATTTCTCTTAGTGCAAACAGTTTCCAGCCTTATGTCTCATCCTGCTGTGGGTCTAGATGTGTTCAATCCATGTTGCATCACCGTCCCTGAGGAAAAGTTGTAAGAGGTTTTCTCTGTCTCTCTGTCGTTTATTTTTTTCAATTTATTACTATATTGGTTACAGCTGATTTTCAAAGCTCTGTTTCTTGCTGCTGTACATCCACTTGATTCACGTACAGAGAGACATCAGTAAATTCTTTTTCAGATTCTTACCAGTCGTATATATTCTTTTCCGGTGACTTGAGTGTGCTGAGTGCAGTTCTTTTAGCTACCGTGTGGGCCTTGTTGATTATCAGTTTGGTATTTGGAATGGTATCTTTGCTAATTTCAACCTCCTGGATGATGCCTCACCCCTCCCCACCTTTCCCGTTTAGCAGCCTTATGCGTGTTTTCTACATATTTGACTATGTTTTTGTTTTGTAATTTATTTCATGTGTAGCCATTTTGGATTCCACCTTTAAGTGATATCTTATGATATGTGTCTTTTTCTTTTTGAATTATGTCACTTAGAAAGATCATACGTAACTCCTCCGGAGTTGTTACAACTGGCCATATTTCATTGATTTCCAGGCTGAATAATATTCCACTCTACCTAAGTACCACATCTCTATCCATTTTTTCCCTCCAGAGACATTTAAGTTATATCCTAGTCGAGGATCTTTTAAACAGAGAGGGGGTAAACATTGGGGTGCCTGTGTCCTCTCAATTTTTGTTTTTCCCAAGATATACGCCCATGAGTGCAAGTGCCCTATGCTCTGTAGCTCATTTTTTAGATGCTTTAGTAAACACAATACACTTCTCCAGAATGGCCGTTGGCAATATACATTTCCACTATAAGTCTCACAGGGCTCCCTCTTCTCCTTGCCCTGTCCTGCATTTCTGTTGTTTACGCTTTATGAGGATGGCTCTTCTGACTGATGCGAAGTGATATCTTTTGTAGTATTGACTTCCAGTGCCCACCTGTTTGCTTGGCTAAAAAAGTGTATGCCCTTTTCTTGAATATATACAGAAAAAAACGCATACACCCTTTTTGGCCAACTGCAATGTTGGCAATGTTCAGCTCCTTTTCTTGTGCTTAATGGCGAGTCCTTTCTACCTCCTCAGATCCCTTTCCTGCCATTCTCCCTTGCTTACAAGTCCTTTTCTCTGACTTTCCTCAAGACATTTTTCAGTGATGGATATTTTCAACTCTGCAGTTTCGTGAATTTTACTGCCCCTGAGTTCCATTGTTCAACTTGTGTTTATGGGAACTGGCCACAAAGCAGCGGGATTTCCTCAAGCCCTATACTGTTTCCATGGGCAACCCTAGCCTTTGGTCAGTTCGTCTTCCTGATTGGAAATTAGAGTGACATGTGCCTGTCTGAACACCTAGGACTTGTCTCTCATTGTTCTTCATCCTTCCGCTTCATCCTCTGGACAAATTCCAAACTGTACACAACAGGATGTTGACAGTGCTGACATCTCCAAGTGGGGAGACTGTTAGTAAAGACGCTGGAGGGGTGAACCCGAGCACCAGGAGATGAGGAGATGAGATGCCTTTTCCAAACTCTTCCCGATCAGATGGTATACCATCCTCTGGGTGTGACAGACATGTTTTAGCAGTAGGAAGAGTCCCATTCATGTAAGGAGAACATCAGGGCTTTTTCAAAATCAGTGTCTCCCCGAAACACAAACTGGGGAATTTTTTAAGCTACGGCTACACATATGTTCATTAAGGGCCTTGGGAAGTAGGCAGAGTCCAAACTTTAGATGATTGAAGTCTTCAGGGTCAGAAGCACTCACCACCAGCTTCCCTTAGGTTACACTTTAACTGTCATTGATAGATGATATCAGTAAAAATATCTATTCTTTTTCAGATTATTTCCCCTTATAGCTTATTGCAAAATGTTGAGTGTAGTTCCCTGTGCTATACAGTAGTTCCTTGTTGATGATCTATTTTATACATAGCAGTGTGTATGTGTTAATCCCAAACTGTTAATTTATCCCTCCTCCCACCTTTCCCCTTTGGTAATAATAAATTATAAGATTTTATACTTCTCAGAAATGGGGGAGCTGAAAGAGAGGTATCATTTTCAATGGAAAAGCATTTAAAACAAGATTGAAGCTTTAACCAAGATTATTAGATGTACATCCTTGGAAAGAAATCACTTCGTTTCTCTAATATTGACCTGACAAATAAGACAAACCTTTTCACTGAACTTGCTTATAATAAAGTGATGGAAATATCAAATGGAAGTGTTAGAAACATCTTATTTTACCCGAGCCTTATACACTGTTCTATGTTAACTACAGTTTGGCTCACACATCTGTTCATTGAGGTTACAATAGTCTCAATTTCTGTTACTGATCCTCCAGAGTGGACCCCAACAAATGTCCCCCTGCCCAGTGTCATTGGGGCCAACAGATCGAGACTGAGTTTGGTTCACAAGCAAAGGAAACTTTATATTTTGATCAGAGAATGGAGAGGTGAGAGCATGCACTACCCCCTGGGCTGTGGGCTGGGCTGCTGTGTAGAGATCCTGTCAGAGTCAGTGGGAGGGAGGGGGCGGAGCTCTCGAGGGCCGGGTTGGCTGCAGCTCAGGCTCTGTATCGCGGAGTCTGCACTGGGCCCCAGGAGCTGAGGTGTCGTCCCAGCCATTCTGCACTAGGAAATCTGGTCTGAAGTGCCGGGTGTGGAACCTCTGCATGCGGGACCCTAGGAGCACATGAAATTAGACAAAGCACAAAGGATAAAAAAGGTTAGACTTGACTTTATTGCCCAGATTCTATTTTTATCTCCCAGGGATTTTTAATGGGCTTTGCTGGGGACAAACCCCTCCTCTGCCTTTTGTCCCGTTCCTCATTCTTGGAGTGCTGAGGGTGCAGACCCTTCTTCTGTAACTGCTGAGTGCTGAGTTGGGAGCCCTCATACCCGGGGGCGAGGGTCAGAGCTTCTCCCCAGCAGCCTCCAGGTGACGTTGATTGTCCCCAGGCCCCCTGCCTCCCTGCTCGTCCACCTGAGCACCAGCATTGGAAGTGTTATAGATTCTAATGACCTTTAAGGGTCCAGGAAAGAGATGTGCAGAGACGCTGTGGGGGCCGGTTTCACCCCGCCCCACATTTGTTCAGCCACCTTAGGCTGACCGTTTCTGCCAGCCTAGATGCTCTGACCAGTAGTCTGCGCTTTCTTCAATTAGGCCCCTGAATTAACGTACAAACAGCACCAGGTGTCAGAGCCCTGCCTGCTCAACTCCCAGACAGTCCAGGGTCAGTGGTGATCAAGGACCATGATGGCCACTGAGTCAACAGCCTTTTGAAGTAAACAGGAGTCCAGCCAGTCTTATTGGCCACCATCATCACGGTGTCTGTAGGCTTTTCTATGGTGACAGTGTGATATACGGTTCCCCCGCCAAGATTATTAGCTCCCCTCTGGGTGCAGTATGTCCTGCAAGCAGTAGTCTACTCTTTTGGGACACACTCTTGTTGTTTTATGAGAGAAACTCCAGGTCAAGTGATGTTCACATGAGTCGTCATGGTGCCCTGTTGCCCCCGGTTATCTCTCTGGATGTTGAAGTTGGAAGGCCTCCTCACTCGAGGTTGGTGTGCCCACAGAGCGAACCCTGAAACTTCAGGGCATGGTTGGTGGTTAGGATCACCACGTGGGGTCCTTTTCCCTTAGGAGGGAGGTGACCTTTGGGGCTGCTGATTTCCAGGTTTTTAGATACCGCCAGTATCTTGGCCAGATGTGGCAGTTGGCCAAGCCCCTTGGTGACCGTAGTTTATCCTACCTGGATGGCATTCTTGCATTGTTCCATTTCAAGTGGTCCCAGTTTTTGCACTAATTCTCCAATGGCGATTCACCTTTCACCGGGAATGTAAAGGTCAAAGGGTTTAGCTAAATTAGGGAGTTCCAGGGCAAGGGTCTGAATTGACTGCTCTTTCCATTCTTGAAAGGCCACTTCTGGATTCTATTCAACAGGATCATCATCTTTTCCTTTCAGTGTTTCATATAGAGGCCCAGCTAGTAGACTGTAGTTAGGGATCCAGAAGCAGCAAACCCTGGCCTCCCCAAGAACCCCTAAGCTGTCTTCTAGTTTTAGAAAGGGGTAAGGCTGAAAATGGTTTCTTCCCTTTCCTGGGATGGGCTTCTCCGACCTTCTGTGAGAATGAAGCCCAGGCAGGTCACCGCAGTCTGTGATATTTGAGCTTTTTCTTGGACAACTTCTATCCTTTATTGGCTTGGTAGTTCAGAGGCCTCCTTAGTAGGGCTGGCGATCAGAATGTCGTCTGTGTACTGAAGGAGGGTTTCCTTTTCCAGAGGTAGAATTTTAGGTCTTTAGCTAAGCTTTCCCCAAAGATGGTGTGGGAATTTTTGCACCCTTGGGGCAAGACGGCCCGGAAGTATTGTTTTAGTTGTATGTTGAGTCCTGCCACTCACAAGCCAAAATTTCTTGTGACTCTGGGACTAATGGAATACAAAAGAAGGCATCATTGAAGACTAATACAGAATACCATGTCCTGGTGGTTGGTAGAATGACCAGCAGGGTGTAGGAATTAGGAGCAGCTGGAGGTATATCCTCGGTGGCTTCACTGACTGTCCTGACATCCTTTACCAGGTCCCCAGCAGCCCATGGGGCTCTCGTGGTCAGACCAATCCCAGAATATGGAGCTCACCTGGGCAGGTACCCCACCCCCACCCCAGCCCACGGGGCTCTCGTGGTCAGGCCCCTCCCAGGATACAGAGCTACCCTTGCAGGTACCGTGGCAGGGCTGGGCACACAGGAACCGTGCACATAGCCCTCATTGCAGAGCACCCCCAGCTCACCTGTCGCTCAGAGCTGACACAGAGCACCTCAGAGCAGGACTTGAACTAACAAACAGCAGCTGCGACAGGTCTGTGACCCTGGGCATCACTCTGTGCGGCCTCCCTCCACCTGGTCTTCCAGAGACTTCCACTGCACCCGGGGCACCAGGCCTCTGTCTCCAACCACCACCCACCCCTCCTCTCCCTGACTCCTGGGTTCCTCTCATTAGGAGAGGGTTTTCTTGAAGTTGTCTCCCACTCATGGGCCAGATAAAATGATTAGAAAACAAGCCAAAGCTGCAGCCCCTTGTCTATCCTGACTCTCAGGAGCCCACACCTGTTCCTTGGACCTGGCCGGTTCAGCAATTTCCATTTTCTGCAACTGTGAGCCCCTGAGGGGTGATGATTGGCTGACCTGGGCAGCCTTACCGTGCCGGCCAGCCCTCCCCAGGTGTGCCTGGGTTGAGATCAATATAAATACCACTCCAGGCAGCAAGAGCCCCTGCAGCCGTGCCTGACGCCATTTTCTCTGCCCTGTCAGCAGTCTCGGGGCTGGGCTGGTGGGAGGGAGTGAGAGGCCACGGCTTTGTGGGTGGCCCAGTGTGAGTGGGGCTCTGCTGGACTTTCTGCAGCAGTTGCCAGGCTGCCACCTGCTAAAGAAGAGGATGTGTCACCTATACCTGCTGCTGGAATTTCTCCCTGGGCAGAGGTGAGGAAGGAAAGAAGCAGTGGGGGCAGGGACAGGACGGGTATCTCAGGCAGGGAAATGGAAATCTTCCAGAAGAGCACCCAGGGCCAGGACCATCCTGGCTGGCCTGCAGGCACCAAGTCGGCCGGCATGCTGTCACTCGTGTGGCTCTATGGCCCTTCCTCTAGGCTTTCAAGTCCTTGTATATATTCAGGTGTTTTACCTGGGACGGGTGGGAATAGTTCAGCAGCAACTGGCCTGGGGCTCAGCTCACGTTTACTCACAGATGCCTCGGCACGGTGCCCCAGCTTTGCAATGAGGACGCTTGTTGCGTGGGGGCTGCTGGCTGAATGGGAGACGATTCCCCACCACTGACCAACTTCAGAATTGTTTACAACTGGAGCAAGTGCCCTGATACGGTTTTCCTCTGTGGAACTGGTGGGTTCTGTGTTTTTTTTCTCTTTTTCGTTTTTGGTTCAAGGTAGATTTTATTCCTCTTTTTTGTATTTACAGATACAAGCATGGAAATAATTTATTCATATAAATACATGTATGTGAAGGGAATAATTGTTTTTTCTGTTTTATTTTTTAAATTTTATTTCTTTTTAATTTTGAATTTTATTTTATATTTTTATACAGCAGGTTCTTATTGGTTACCTATTTTATACGTATAAATGTATACATGCCAATCCCAGTCTCTCAACTCCTCCCACCACCACCCCCCCAACAGCCTTCCACCCTTGTTGTCCATACGTTTGTTGTCTACATCTGTTGCTATATTTATGCCTTGCAAAATGGTTAACCTGTACAGTTTTTCTAGGTTTCACATATATGCATGAATATACAAGATTTGTTTTTCTCTTTCTGACTTACTTCACTCTGTATGAGACTCTCTAGATCCATCGACGTCTTGACAAATGACCCAATTTCATTCCTTTTCATGGCTTAGTAATATTCCATTTTATATATGTACCACAGCTTTATGCATACGTCTGTCTGTGGGCATTTAGGTTGCTTCCATTACCTCGATATTGTAAAGAGTGAGGCAATGAACATTGCGGTGAATGTCTCTTTTTGATTTATGGTTTTGTCTGGGTATATGTCCAGAACTGGGATTGCTGTATCATATGGTAATTCTACTGTTAGTTTCTTAAGAAACTCCATATTGTTCTCCATAGTGACTGTATCAATTTATATTCCCAACAATAGTGGAAGAGGGTTCCTTTTCTCCACACCCTTTCCAGCATTTTTTGTTTGTAGATTTTCTGATGATGCCCATTCTACCAGGTGTGAGGTGATACCTCATTGCTGAGTCCATTTCCTTGAGCAAGGGGTAGGTCTTGTCTATTAAATATTTGGCTTATGGAACGGTATCTGTGCTAATTTCAAACTCTGGTTTTATGCAGCACCCCAACTCACCTTCCCACTTAAGCAAGCATAAGTTGGTTTTCTAAATTTGAGACCGTGTTCTGTTTTGTAAATCAGTTCATGTGTAGCCAAGTTCTCATTCCATGTATTAGTGGTACCTTATGATGTTTCTTTTTCTGTGTGACTTTTTTCACTTAGAATCACCGTGCCTCAATCCACTCATTATGCTGGTACGGGCCTGGTGACATAGTTTTCATTGCTGAGAGGTATTCTGTTGTACGTAAGTACCGCAACTTCTTTATCCATTATTTGTTCTCTGGCATATTTAACTTGTGCTGCAGAAGAGGTTCTTGTAAACAGAGCTGTCCCAAACTTTGGGGTGGCTGTGTCTTTTTGATTTTAATTTCCCTAAGCTATAGGACCATAAGTGGAAGTGCCCTAGGCTCTGTTGCTTTGTTTTTTATATGTTTCAGGAAACACCATACACTTCTCCCGAGTGGCTGTTGGCAATTTACATCCCGCCCATCAGCATAACAAGGCTCCCAGTTCTCCATGGCCTGTCCTGCCTTTCTGGATTTTACACTTTTTTCAGATTGCCCTTTTGACCGGGGGGAAGTGAGACTTCATTGTAGTGCAGATTTCCTTTGCAAGCTTGCTTGGTTGGCCAAAAAGTGCGTATGCGTTTTTCCCTGAATATATTCAGGAAAAAACGCATACGCCCTTTTTGGCCAAGTGCATCATTGTCGACGTTCTGCCTCTTTTCCTATGCTTTAAATGCAATTCCAGTCTGCCTCCTGAAATCGGTTTCCTGCAATTCTGCCCCGCTTTCAAGTCCGCTTGGCAGCCTTACTTCAGTATATTTTTGGACGATAGCTGTCATTTATAACTCTGCAGGTTTGTGAATTACAGTGCTCTTGAGCTCCTTTCTTCAACTCGCTTTCTTGTGAGCTGCCCGCAACACTGCAGGATTGCTTCAGGCCCTAATCTGGGTCTGGCACGGCATGCTGAGCCTTTGGTTAATCCTCTTCCTGGTGTGAAATAAGAGTTAAATTTGCCCGTCCAGAAACCTCCAGCTAGTCTCTCATTGGTTCTCCCTATTCCTGTTCATCTTCCGCAGAAATTGCAAACTTGGCCAAACAGGAGGTTAAAGGCACTGACTCTCCAAGTCGGCAGAGCGTTAGTAAAGCATCTGGAATGTTGCACACGAGTACCAGGGAACGAGAACTGAGACATATTGGAACACGTCCCCCGATCACACGGTTGATCATACTCTGGGTTCCACATGCATGTTTTAGCTGAAGGAAGAATCCCTTAAACCTGGAGAGTTGAGACCCGTGGAATGGGTACCATGCAATATGACTTCAAAGGGTCTTCATTGGCTCACCGAATGTCTCCAATCCTATGACTGCTGCGTTTATGCCCCTGTACACATGCTTGATTCTCTTTCGGAGACATAGCAATCCATAGGTTTTAAGATACTTACTAGTCAGGTACATTCTTAGGCATTTAATAGGGGGTGTTGAGTCCATTTCCTTGAGCAAGGAGTAGCTCTTGTCTATTACATGTCTGGCTTAAGGAACTTTATCTGTGCTCATGTCAATCTCTGGTTTTATGCAGCACCCCAACTCACCTTTCCTCTTAAGCAAGCATAAGTTGGTTTTCTAAATTTGAGACCCTGTTCTGTTTTGTAATTGAGTTCCTGTGTAGCCAAGTTTACATTCAGTGTATTAGTGATATCTTATGATGTTTCTTTTTCTGTGTGACTTATTTCAGTTAGAATCATCATACCTGAATCCACTCATTATGCTGCTACGGGCCTGATGACATAGATTTCATTGCTGAGTGATATTGCATTGTACGTAAGTACCACAACTTCTTTGTCCATTTTTCACTTTCTGCGATATTGAACTTGTACCGTAAACTAGGTTCTTGTAAACAGAGCCATCCAAAACTTTGGGGTGGCTGTGTCTTTTTGATTTTAATTTCCCTAAGCTATAGGACCATAAGTGGAAGTGCCCTAGGCTCTGTTGCTTTGTTTTTTAGATGTTTCAGGAAACACCATACACTTCTCCCGAGTGGCTGTTGGCAATTTACATCCTGCCCATCAGCATAACAAGGCTCCCAGTTCTCCATGGCCTGTCCTGCCTTTCTGGATTTTACACTTTTTTCAGATGGCCCTTTTGACCGGGGGGAAGTGAGACTTCATTGTAGTGCAGATTTCCTTTGCAGGCTTGCTTGGTTGGCCAAAAAGGGCGTATGCGTTTTTTCCTGAATATATTCAGGAAAAAACGCATACGCCCTTTTTGGCCAAGTGCATCATTGTGGACGTTCTGCCTCTTTTCCTATGCTTTAAATGCAATTCCAGTCCACCTCCTGAAATTGGTTTCCTGCAATTCTGCCCCGCTTTCAAGTCCTCTTGGCAGCCTTACTTCAGTATATTTTTGGACGATAGCTGTCATTTATAACTCTGCAGGTTTGTGAATTACAGTGCCCCTGAGCTCCTTTCTTCAACTCGCTTTCTTGTGAGCTGGCCGCAACACCGCAGGATTGCTTCAGGCCCTAATCTTGTTCCACCACGGCACGCTGAGCCTTTGGTTAATTCCTCTTCCTGGTGGGAAATGAGAGTTAAATTTGCCCGTCCAGACACCTCCAGCTAGTCTCTCATTGGTTCTCCATATTCCTGTTCATCTTCCGCAGAAATTGCAAACTGGGCCAAACAGGAGGTTAAAGGCACTGATTCTCCAAGTCGGGAGAGTGTTAATAAAGCGTCTGGAATGTTGCACCCGAGTACCAGGGGACGAGAACTGAGACATATTTCAACACGTCTCCCGATCACACGGTTGATCATACTCTGGGTTCCACATGCATGTTTTAGCTGAAGGAAGAATCCCTTAAACCTGGAGAGTTGAGACCCGTGGAATGGGTACCATGCAATATGACATCAAAGGGTCTTCATTTGCTCACCGAACCTCTCCAATCCTATCACTGCTGCGTTTATGCCCCTGCACACATACTTGATTCTCTTTCAGAGACATAGCAATCCATAGGTTTTCAGATACTTACTTGTTAGGTACATTCTTAGGTGTTTAATATGGGGTGTTGAGTCCATTTCGTTGAGCAAGGAGTAGCTCTTGTCTATTACATATTTGGCTTAAGGAACTTTATCTGTGCTCATTTCAATCTGTGGTTTTATGCAGCACCCCAACTCACCTTTCCCCTTAAGCAAGCATAAGTTGGTTTTCTAAATTTGAGACCCTCTTCGTCTTTGTAAACCAGTTCCTGTGTAGCCAAGTTTACATTCCGTGTATTAGTGATATCTTATGATGTTTCTTTTTCTGTGTGACTTATTTCAGTTAGAATCATCATACCTGAATCCACTCATTATGCTGCTATTGGCCTGATGACATAGATTTAATTCCTGAGTTATATTGCATTGTACGTAATTACCACAACTTCTTTATCCATTTTCCACTTTCTGCGATATTGAACTTGTACCATAAACGCGGTTCTTGTAAACAGAGTTGTCCCAAACTTTTGGGTGGCTGTGTCTTTTTGATTTTAATTTCCCTAATCTATAGTACCATAAGTGGAAGTGCCCTAGGCTCTGTTGCTTTGTTTTTTACATGTTTCAGGAAACACCATACACTTCTCCCGAGTGGCTGTTGGCAATTTACATCCCGCCCATCAGCATAACAAGGCTCCCAGTTCTCCATGGCCTGTCCTGCCTTTCTGGATTTTACACTTTTTTCAGATGGCCCTTTTGACCAGTGGGAAGTGAGACTTCATTGTAGTGCAGATTTCCTTTGCAAGCTTGCTTGGTTGGCCAAAAAGGGCGTATGCGTTTTTTCCTGAATATATTCAGGAAAAAACGCATACGCCCTTTTTGGCCAAGTGCATCATTGTGGACGTTCTGCCTCTTTTCCTATGCTTTAAATGCAATTCCAGTCTACCTCCTGAAATCGGTTTCCTGCAATTCTGCCTTGCCTCCAATGCCTCTTCATAGCCTTACCTCAATATATTTTTTGAAAATAGTTGGCCTTTATAACTCTGCAGGTTTTTGAATTGCAGTGGCCCTTAGCTCCATTTTTCTGCTCTTATTTTTGTAATCTTGCCTCATAACCACAGGATTCCTTCAGGCCCTATTCTTCTTCTGGGGCACCTTGCTGTGCCTTTGGTTTATTCTTCTTACTGATGTGAAATTAGACTGACATGTGCCCATTGAAACTGCTACAGCTAGTTTCTCACTGGTTCCCCCTATTCCCATTCATCCTCCGCACTAACTGCAGACTGTGCGATACTAGAACTTAAAGGCATTGACTCTCCATGTGGGGATATTGTTAGTAAAGTGGCTGGAATGTCGATCCGGAGTCCCAGGAGAGGAAAAATGAGGTGCGTTTTAGAAACCTTTCCCGATCATATGGTATACCAGTCGCTGGGTTTCCCAAGCATGGTTTAGCTGTAGGAAGATTCCCTTCAACCTGGAGTTTTGGGACCCTTGGAATGAGTAGCATGAAGTATTGCATTAAACTTTTGGCAGTTGCTCACCAAAGCTCACCAATCCTCTCAGCCCCAAGTGTGCAGCCTTATGTCTTATCCAGCTGTGGGTTTATATGTGGTCAATCCAGGTTGCATCACAGCCCCTGAGCAAATTTTGTAAGAATTTTTCTCTCTTTCATTGTTTCTGCATTTTGTTTTTAAAATTTATTTCTATAATGGGGTTTAGCTCATTTTCACTGCTGTGTTTGTGCCACTCTGCACACACTTGATTCCCTTATGGAGATATATCAATACATGGGTTTTAAGATTCTTATTACTCAGATATATTTCTCTGCGGTGTATAGGGTGTGTTGAGGCCAGTTCATTGAGCAAGGTGTAGATCTTGTCTAATATCTATTTGGTTTATTGAACGGTATCTGTGCTAATTTCAAACTCTGGTTTAATGCATCACCCCACCTCTCCTTTCCCCTTAAGCTGACATAAGTGTGTTTTCTAAATGTGAGACACTGTTCTGTTCTGTAATTCATTTCTTGTGCAGCCATATTTACCCTCCCTCTATAAGTGATATCTTATGATATGTTTCTTTTTCTGTTTGACTTATTTCAAGTAGTATTATCGGACCTAAATCCACTCTTTATCCTTCTACTAGCCTTATTACCTTGATTTCATGGTGAAGAGATATTCCATTGTACATAAGTACCACATCTTCTTTATCCATTGTTCTCTTTCCTGGGATATTTAAGGTGTACTGAAGTTGAGGTTCTTGTAAACAGAGTAGCCCTAAACTGTGGTGTGCTTGTGTCTTGTTGATTTTTAGACTTCCCTAGATATACTCCCATGATTGGAAGTGTCCTATGCTCTGTAGCTCTGTTTTTTAGATGATTTAGGAACCACCATACACTTCTCCAGAGTGGCTCTCGGCAGTTCACACACTGCCCATCAGCGTATAAAGGCTCCCTGTTCTCCATGGCCTGTCCTGCATTTCTGGTTTTTACAATTTTTTAGGATGGCCCTTTTGACCGGTGGGAAATGAGATTTCTTTGTTGTGCACATTTGCATTGCTTGCTTGCTTCGTTGCCCATAAAGTGCGTATGCGTTTTTTCCTGGATATAATCAGGAAAAAACGCATACGCCCTTTTGGGCCAACTGCATCATTGTCGAAATTCTGCCGCTTTTCATGTGCTTTAAAGACGAGTCCAATCTATCTCTTGAAATCTGTTTCTTGCAATTCTGTCTTGCATTCAGATCCTCTTCTTTGCCTTACCTCAACATATTTTTGGACGTTAGTTTTCATTTATAACTCTGCAGGTTTGTGAATTGCAGTGACCCTGAGCTCCATTTTTTAAGTTGCTCTTTTGTGAGCTGGCCTCAAACCCACAGGATTGCTTCAGGCCCTATTTTGGCTCCGGCGAGGCGGGCTGAGCCTTTTTTCAATTCTTATTCTTAATGGGAAATTAGAGTGATATGTGCCCGTCCAAACCCCTACAACTATTCTCTCATTGGTTCCCCCTCTTCCCATTCATCCTCCTCACAATTTGCAAAATGTGTGAAACAGAAGTTGAAATGTGCTGATTCTCCAAGTGGGCAGATTCTAAGTAACGTGGCTGGAATGGTGAACAGGAGCACCAGGAGAGGATAAATGAGCTGCATTTTAGACACATCTCCCGATCACATGGTGTACAGTCCTCTGGGTTTTCCATGCATGTTTTAGCTGTAGGAAGATCCCTTGAACCTGCAGATTTGGGACCCATTGAATGGGTACCAGGTAGTATTACTTTAAAGGGTGTGCATTTCCTCACCCAACCTCACATTTCTCTTAGTGCAAACAGTTTCCAGCCTTATGTCTCATCCTGCTGTGGGTCTAGATGTGTTCAATCCATGTTGCATCACCGTCCCTGAGGAAAAGTTGTAAGAGGTTTTCTCTGTCTCTCTGTCGTTTATTTTTTTCAATTTATTACTATATTGGTTACAGCTGATTTTCAAAGCTCTGTTTCTTGCTGCTGTACATCCACTTGATTCACGTACAGAGAGACATCAGTAAATTCTTTTTCAGATTCTTACCAGTCGTATATATTCTTTTCCGGTGACTTGAGTGTGCTGAGTGCAGTTCTTTTAGCTACCGTGTGGGCCTTGTTGATTATCAGTTTGGTATTTGGAATGGTATCTTTGCTAATTTCAACCTCCTGGATGATGCCTCACCCCTCCCCACCTTTCCCGTTTAGCAGCCTTATGCGTGTTTTCTACATATTTGACTATGTTTTTGTTTTGTAATTTATTTCATGTGTAGCCATTTTGGATTCCACCTTTAAGTGATATCTTATGATATGTGTCTTTTTCTTTTTGAATTATGTCACTTAGAAAGATCATACGTAACTCCTCCGGAGTTGTTACAACTGGCCATATTTCATTGATTTCCAGGCTGAATAATATTCCACTCTACCTAAGTACCACATCTCTATCCATTTTTTCCCTCCAGAGACATTTAAGTTATATCCTAGTCGAGGATCTTTTAAACAGAGAGGGGGTAAACATTGGGGTGCCTGTGTCCTCTCAATTTTTGTTTTTCCCAAGATATACGCCCATGAGTGCAAGTGCCCTATGCTCTGTAGCTCATTTTTTAGATGCTTTAGTAAACACAATACACTTCTCCAGAATGGCCGTTGGCAATATACATTTCCACTATAAGTCTCACAGGGTTCCCTCTTCTCCTTGCCCTGTCCTGCATTTCTGTTGTTTACGCTTTATGAGGATGGCTCTTCTGACTGATGCGAAGTGATATCTTTTGTAGTATTGACTTCCAGTGCCCACCTGTTTGCTTGGCTAAAAAAGTGTATGCCCTTTTCTTGAATATATACAGAAAAAAACGCATACACCCTTTTTGGCCAACTGCAATGTTGGCAATGTTCAGCTCCTTTTCTTGTGCTTAATGGCGAGTCCTTTCTACCTCCTCAGATCCCTTTCCTGCCATTCTCCCTTGCTTACAAGTCCTTTTCTCTGACTTTCCTCAAGACATTTTTCAGTGATGGATATTTTCAACTCTGCAGTTTCGTGAATTTTACTGCCCCTGAGTTCCATTGTTCAACTTGTGTTTATGGGAACTGGCCACAAAGCAGCGGGATTTCCTCAAGCCCTATACTGTTTCCATGGGCAACCCTAGCCTTTGGTCAGTTCATCTTCCTGATTGGAAATTAGAGTGACATGTGCCTGTCTGAACACCTAGGACTTGTCTCTCATTGTTCTTCATCCTTCCGCTTCATCCTCTGGACAAATTCCAAACTGTACACAACAGGATGTTGACAGTGCTGACATCTCCAAGTGGGGAGACTGTTAGTAAAGACGCTGGAGGGGTGAACCCGAGCACCAGGAGATGAGGAGATGAGATGCCTTTTCCAAACTCTTCCCGATCAGACGGTATACCATCCTCTGGGTGTGACAGACATGTTTTAGCAGTAGGAAGAGTCCCATTCATGTAAGGAGAACATCAGGGCTTTTTCAAAATCAGTGTCTCCCCGAAACACAAACTGGGGAATTTTTTAAGCTACGGCTACACATATGTTCATTAAGGGCCTTGGGAAGTAGGCAGAGTCCAAACTTTAGATGATTGAAGTCTTCAGGGTCAGAAGCACTCACCACCAGCTTCCCTTAGGTTACACTTTAACTGTCATTGATAGATGATGTCAGTAAAAATATCTATTCTTTTTCAGATTATTTCCCCTTATAGCTTATTGCAAAATGTTGAGTGTAGTTCCCTGTGCTATACAGTAGTTCCTTGTTGATGATCTATTTTATACATAGCAGTGTGTATGTGTTAATCCCAAACTGTTAATTTATCCCTCCTCCCACCTTTCCCCTTTGGTAATAATAAATTATAAGATTTTATACTTCTCAGAAATGGGGGAGCTGAAAGAGAGGTATCATTTTCAATGGAAAAGCATTTAAAACAAGATTGAAGCTTTAACCAAGATTATTAGATGTACATCCTTGGAAAGAAATCACTTCGTTTCTCTAATATTGACCTGACAAATAAGACAAACCTTTTCACTGAACTTGCTTATAATAAAGTGATGGAAATATCAAATGGAAGTGTTAGAAACATCTTATTTTACCCGAGCCTTATACACTGTTCTATGTTAACTACAGTTTGGCTCACACATCTGTTCATTGAGGTTACAATAGTCTCAATTTCTGTTACTGATCCTCCAGAGTGGACCCCAACAAGTGTCCCCCTGCCCAGTGTCATTGGGGCCAACAGATCGAGACTGAGTTTGGTTCACAAGCAAAGGAAACTTTATATTTTGATCAGAGAATGGAGAGGTGAGAGCATGCACTACCCCCTGGGCTGTGGGCTGGGCTGCTGTGTAGAGATCCTGTCAGAGTCAGTGGAAGGGAGGGGGCGGAGCTCTCGAGGGCCGGGTTGGCTGCAGCTCAGGCTCTGTATCGCGGAGTCTGCACTGGGCCCCAGGAGCTGAGGTGTCGTCCCAGCCATTCTGCACTAGGAAATCTGGTCTGAAGTGCCGGGTGTGGAACCTCTGCATGCGGGACCCTAGGAGCACATGAAATTAGACAAAGCACAAAGGATAAAAAAGGTTAGACTTGACTTTATTGCCCAGATTCTATTTTTATCTCCCAGGGATTTTTAATGGGCTTTGCTGGGGACAAACCCCTCCTCTGCCTTTTGTCCCGTTCCTCATTCTTGGAGTGCTGAGGGTGCAGACCCTTCTTCTGTAACTGCTGAGTGCTGAGTTGGGAGCCCTCATACCCAGGGGCGAGGGTCAGAGCTTCTCCCCAGCAGCCTCCAGGTGACGTTGATTGTCCCCAGGCCCCCTGCCTCCCTGCTCGTCCACCTGAGCACCAGCATTGGAAGTGTTATAGATTCTAATGACCTTTAAGGGTCCAGGAAAGAGATGTGCAGAGACGCTGTGGGGGCCGGTTTCACCCCGCCCCACATTTGTTCAGCCACCTTAGGCTGACCGTTTCTGCCAGCCTAGATGCTCTGACCAGTAGTCTGCGCTTTCTTCAATTAGGCCCCTGAATTAACGTACAAACAGCACCAGGTGTCAGAGCCCTGCCTGCTCAACTCCCAGACAGTCCAGGGTCAGTGGTGATCAAGGACCATGATGGCCACTGAGTCAACAGCCTTTTGAAGTAAACAGGAGTGCAGCCAGTCTTATTGGCCACCATCATCACGGTGTCTGTAGGCTTTTCTATGGTGACAGTGTGATATACGGTTCCCCCGCCAAGATTATTAGCTCCCCTCTGGGTGCAGTATGTCCTGCAAGCAGTAGTCTACTCTTTTGGGACACACTCTTGTTGTTTTATGAGAGAAACTCCAGGTCAAGTGATGTTCACATGAGTCGTCATGGTGCCCTGTTGCCCCCGGTTATCTCTCTGGATGTTGAAGTTGGAAGGCCTCCTCACTCGAGGTTGGTGTGCCCACAGAGCGAACCCTGAAACTTCAGGGCATGGTTGGTGGTTAGGATCACCACGTGGGGTCCTTTTCCCTTAGGAGGGAGGTGACCTTTGGGGCTGCTGATTTCCAGGTTTTTAGATACCGCCAGTATCTTGGCCAGATGTGGCAGTTGGCCAAGCCCCTTGGTGACCGTAGTTTATCCTACCTGGATGGCATTCTTGCATTGTTCCATTTCAAGTGGTCCCAGTTTTTGCACTAATTCTCCAATGGCGATTCACCTTTCACCGGGAATGTAAAGGTCAAAGGGTTTAGCTAAATTAGGGAGTTCCAGGGCAAGGGTCTGAATTGACTGCTCTTTCCATTCTTGAAAGGCCACTTCTGGATTCTATTCAACAGGATCATCATCTTTTCCTTTCAGTGTTTCATATAGAGGCCCAGCTAGTAGACTGTAGTTAGGGATCCAGAAGCAGCAAACCCTGGCCTCCCCAAGAACCCCTAAGCTGTCTTCTAGTTTTAGAAAGGGGTAAGGCTGAAAATGGTTTCTTCCCTTTCCTGGGATGGGCTTCTCCGACCTTCTGTGAGAATGAAGCCCAGGCAGGTCACCGCAGTCTGTGATATTTGAGCTTTTTCTTGGACAACTTCTATCCTTTATTGGCTTGGTAGTTCAGAGGCCTCCTTAGTAGGGCTGGCGATCAGAATGTCGTCTGTGTACTGAAGGAGGGTTTCCTTTTCCAGAGGTAGAATTTTAGGTCTTTAGCTAAGCTTTCCCCAAAGATGGTGTGGGAATTTTTGCACCCTTGGGGCAAGACGGCCCGGAAGTATTGTTTTAGTTGTATGTTGAGTCCTGCCACTCACAAGCCAAAATTTCTTGTGACTCTGGGACTAATGGAATACAAAAGAAGGCATCATTGAAGACTAATACAGAATACCATGTCCTGGTGGTTGGTAGAATGACCAGCAGGGTGTAGGAATTAGGAGCAGCTGGAGGTATATCCTCGGTGGCTTCACTGACTGTCCTGACATCCTTTACCAGGTCCCCAGCAGCCCATGGGGCTCTCGTGGTCAGACCAATCCCAGAATATGGAGCTCACCTGGGCAGGTACCCCACCCCCACCCCAGCCCACGGGGCTCTCGTGGTCAGGCCCCTCCCAGGATACAGAGCTACCCTTGCAGGTACCGTGGCAGGGCTGGGCACACAGGAACCGTGCACATAGCCCTCATTGCAGAGCACCCCCAGCTCACCTGTCGCTCAGAGCTGACACAGAGCACCTCAGAGCAGGACTTGAACTAACAAACAGCAGCTGCGACAGGTCTGTGACCCTGGGCATCACTCTGTGCGGCCTCCCTCCACCTGGTCTTCCAGAGACTTCCACTGCACCCGGGGCACCAGGCCTCTGTCTCCAACCACCACCCACCCCTCCTCTCCCTGACTCCTGGGTTCCTCTCATTAGGAGAGGGTTTTCTTGAAGTTGTCTCCCACTCATGGGCCAGATAAAATGATTAGAAAACAAGCCAAAGCTGCAGCCCCTTGTCTATCCTGACTCTCAGGAGCCCACACCTGTTCCTTGGACCTGGCCGGTTCAGCAATTTCCATTTTCTGCAACTGTGAGCCCCTGAGGGGTGATGATTGGCTGACCTGGGCAGCCTTACCGTGCCGGCCAGCCCTCCCCAGGTGTGCCTGGGTTGAGATCAATATAAATACCACTCCAGGCAGCAAGAGCCCCTGCAGCCGTGCCTGACGCCATTTTCTCTGCCCTGTCAGCAGTCTCGGGGCTGGGCTGGTGGGAGGGAGTGAGAGGCCACGGCTTTGTGGGTGGCCCAGTGTGAGTGGGGCTCTGCTGGACTTTCTGCAGCAGTTGCCAGGCTGCCACCTGCTAAAGAAGAGGATGTGTCACCTATACCTGCTGCTGGAATTTCTCCCTGGGCAGAGGTGAGGAAGGAAAGAAGCAGTGGGGGCAGGGACAGGACGGGTATCTCAGGCAGGGAAATGGAAATCTTCCAGAAGAGCACCCAGGGCCAGGACCATCCTGGCTGGCCTGCAGGCACCAAGTCGGCCGGCATGCTGTCACTCGTGTGGCTCTATGGCCCTTCCTCTAGGCTTTCAAGTCCTTGTATATATTCAGGTGTTTTACCTGGGACGGGTGGGAATAGTTCAGCAGCAACTGGCCTGGGGCTCAGCTCACGTTTACTCACAGATGCCTCGGCACGGTGCCCCAGCTTTGCAATGAGGACGCTTGTTGCGTGGGGGCTGCTGGCTGAATGGGAGACGATTCCCCACCACTGACCAACTTCAGAATTGTTTACAACTGGAGCAAGTGCCCTGATACGGTTTTCCTCTGTGGAACTGGTGGGTTCTGTGTTTTTTTTCTCTTTTTCGTTTTTGGTTCAAGGTAGATTTTATTCCTCTTTTTTGTATTTACAGATACAAGCATGGAAATAATTTATTCATATAAATACATGTATGTGAAGGGAATAATTGTTTTTTCTGTTTTATTTTTTAAATTTTATTTCTTTTTAATTTTGAATTTTATTTTATATTTTTATACAGCAGGTTCTTATTGGTTACCTATTTTATACGTATAAATGTATACATGCCAATCCCAGTCTCTCAACTCCTCCCACCACCACCCCCCCAACAGCCTTCCACCCTTGTTGTCCATACGTTTGTTGTCTACATCTGTTGCTATATTTATGCCTTGCAAAATGGTTAACCTGTACAGTTTTTCTAGGTTCCACATATATGCATGAATATACAAGATTTGTTTTTCTCTTTCTGACTTACTTCACTCTGTATGAGACTCTCTAGATCCATCGACGTCTTGACAAATGACCCAATTTCATTCCTTTTCATGGCTTAGTAATATTCCATTTTATATATGTACCACAGCTTTATGCATACGTCTGTCTGTGGGCATTTAGGTTGCTTCCATTACCTCGATATTGTAAAGAGTGAGGCAATGAACATTGCGGTGAATGTCTCTTTTTGATTTATGGTTTTGTCTGGGTATATGTCCAGAACTGGGATTGCTGTATCATATGGTAATTCTACTGTTAGTTTCTTAAGAAACTCCATATTGTTCTCCATAGTGACTGTATCAATTTATATTCCCAACAATAGTGGAAGAGGGTTCCTTTTCTCCACACCCTTTCCAGCATTTTTTGTTTGTAGATTTTCTGATGATGCCCATTCTACCAGGTGTGAGGTGATACCTCATTGCTGAGTCCATTTCCTTGAGCAAGGGGTAGGTCTTGTCTATTAAATATTTGGCTTATGGAACGGTATCTGTGCTAATTTCAAACTCTGGTTTTATGCAGCACCCCAACTCACCTTCCCACTTAAGCAAGCATAAGTTGGTTTTCTAAATTTGAGACCGTGTTCTGTTTTGTAAATCAGTTCATGTGTAGCCAAGTTCTCATTCCATGTATTAGTGGTACCTTATGATGTTTCTTTTTCTGTGTGACTTTTTTCACTTAGAATCACCGTGCCTCAATCCACTCATTATGCTGGTACGGGCCTGGTGACATAGTTTTCATTGCTGAGAGGTATTCTGTTGTACGTAAGTACCGCAACTTCTTTATCCATTATTTGTTCTCTGGCATATTTAACTTGTGCTGCAGAAGAGGTTCTTGTAAACAGAGCTGTCCCAAACTTTGGGGTGGCTGTGTCTTTTTGATTTTAATTTCCCTAAGCTATAGGACCATAAGTGGAAGTGCCCTAGGCTCTGTTGCTTTGTTTTTTATATGTTTCAGGAAACACCATACACTTCTCCCGAGTGGCTGTTGGCAATTTACATCCCGCCCATCAGCATAACAAGGCTCCCAGTTCTCCATGGCCTGTCCTGCCTTTCTGGATTTTACACTTTTTTCAGATTGCCCTTTTGACCGGGGGGAAGTGAGACTTCATTGTAGTGCAGATTTCCTTTGCAAGCTTGCTTGGTTGGCCAAAAAGTGCGTATGCGTTTTTCCCTGAATATATTCAGGAAAAAACGCATACGCCCTTTTTGGCCAAGTGCATCATTGTCGACGTTCTGCCTCTTTTCCTATGCTTTAAATGCAATTCCAGTCTGCCTCCTGAAATCGGTTTCCTGCAATTCTGCCCCGCTTTCAAGTCCACTTGGCAGCCTTACTTCAGTATATTTTTGGACGATAGCTGTCATTTATAACTCTGCAGGTTTGTGAATTACAGTGCTCTTGAGCTCCTTTCTTCAACTCGCTTTCTTGTGAGCTGCCTGCAACACTGCAGGATTGCTTCAGGCCCTAATCTGGGTCTGGCACGGCATGCTGAGCCTTTGGTTAATCCTCTTCCTGGTGTGAAATAAGAGTTAAATTTGCCCGTCCAGAAACCTCCAGCTAGTCTCTCATTGGTTCTCCCTATTCCTGTTCATCTTCCGCAGAAATTGCAAACTGGGCCAAACAGGAGGTTAAAGGCACTGACTCTCCAAGTCGGCAGAGCGTTAGTAAAGCATCTGGAATGTTGCACACGAGTACCAGGGAACGAGAACTGAGACATATTGGAACACGTCTCCCGATCACACGGTTGATCATACTCTGGGTTCCACATGCATGCTTTAGCTGAAGGAAGAATCCCTTAAACCGGGAGAGTTGAGACCCGTGGAATGGGTACCATGCAATATGACTTCAAAGGGTCTTCATTTGCTCACCGAACCTCTCCAATCCTATGACTGCTGCGTTTATGCCACTGTACACACGCTTGATTCTCTTTCGGAGACATAGCAATCCATAGGTTTTAAGATACTTACTAGTCAGGCACATTCTTAGGCGTTTAATATGGGGTGTTGAGTCCATTTTGTTGAGTAAGGAGTAGCTCTTGTCTATTACATATTTGGCTTAAGGAACTTTATCTGTGCTCATTTCAATCTCTGGTTTTATGCAGCACCCCAACTCACCTTTCCCCTTAAGCAAGCATAAGTTGGTTTTCTATATTTGAGACCCTGTTGTGTTTTGTAATCCAGTTCCTGTGTAGCCAAGTTTACATTCCGTGTATTAGTGATATCTTATGATGTTTCTTTTTCTGTGTGACTTATTTCAGTTAGAAACATCATACCTGAATCCACTCATTATGCTGCTACGGGCCTGATGACATAGATTTCATTGCTGAGTGATATTGCATTGTACATAAGTACCACAACTTCTTTATCCATTTTTCACTTTCTGCGATATTAAACTTGCCCCGTAAACGAGTTTCTTGTAAACAGAGCCGTCCCAAACTTTGGGGTGGCTGTGCCTTTTTGATTTTAATTTCCCTAAGCTATAGGACCATAAGTGGAAGTGCCCTAGGCTCTGTTGTTTTGTTTTTTAGATGTTTCAGGAAACACCATACACTTCTCGCGAGTGGCTGTTGGCAATTTACATCCCGCCCATCAGCATAACAAGGCTCCCATTTCTCCATGGCCTGTCCTGCCTTTCTGGATTTTACACTTTTTTCAGATGGCACTTTTGACCGGGGGGAAGTGAGACTTCATTGTAGTGCAGATTTCCTTTGCAAGCTTGCTTGGTTGGCCAAAAAGGGCATATGCGTTTTTTCCTGAATATATTCAGGGAAAAACGCATACGCCCTTTTTGGCCAAGTGCATCATTGTCGACGTTCTGCCTCTTTTCCTATGCTTTAAATGCAATTCCAGTCTACCTCCTGAAATCGGTTTCCTGCAATTCTGCCCCGCTTTCAAGTCCTCTTGGCAGCCTTACTTCAGTATATTTTTGGACGATAGCTGTCATTTATAACTCTGCAGGTTTGTGAATTACAGTGCCCCTGAGCTCCTTTCTTCAACTCGCTTTCTTGTGAGCTGGCCGCAACACCACAGGATTGCTTCAGGCCGTAATCTGTTTCCGGCACGGCACGCTGAGCCTTTGGTTAATTCCTCTAACTTGTGGGAAATGAGAGTTAAATTTGCACGTCCAGACACCTCCAGCTAGTCTCTCATCGGTTCTCCCTATTCCTGTTCATCTTCCGCAGAAATTGCAAACTGGGCCAAACAGGAGGTTAAAGGCACTGACTCTCCAAGTCGGGAGAGAGTTAGTAAAGCATCTGGAATGTTGCACCCGAGTACCAGGGGACGAGAACTGAGACATATTGGAACACGTCTCCCGATCACACGGTTCATCATACTCTGGGTTCCACATGCATGTTTTAGCTGAAGGAAGAATCCCTTAAACCTGGAGAGTTGAGACCCGTGGAATGGGTACCATGCAATATGACTTCAAAGGGTCTTCATTTGCTCACCGAACCTCTCCAATCCTATCACTGCTGCGTTTATGACCCTGTACACATGCTTGATTCTCTTTCAGAGACATAGCAATCCATAGGTTTTAAGATACTTACTAGTCAGCTACATTCTTAGGCGTTTAATATGGGGTGTTGAGTCCATTTCGTTGAGCAAGGAGTAGCTCTTGTCTAATACATAAGTGGCTTAAGGAACTTTATCTGTGCTCATTTCAATCTCTGGTTTTATGCAGCACCCCAACTCACCTTTCCCCTTAAGCAAGCATAAGTTGGTTTTCTAAATTTGAGACCCTGTTTTGTTTTGTAATTCAGTTCCTGTGTAGCAAGTTTACATTCCGTGTATTAGTGATATCTTATGATGTTTCTTTTTCTGTGTGACTTATCTCAGTTAGAATCATCATACCTGAATCCACTCATTATGCTGCTACGGGCCTGATGACGTAGATTTCATTGCTGAGTGATATTGCATTGTACGTAAGTACCACAACTTCTTTATCCATTTTTTGCTTTCTGCGATATTGAAGTTGTACTGTAAATGAGGTTCTTGTAAACAGAGCCGTCCCAAACTTTGGCGTGGCTGGGCCTTTTTGATTTTAATTTCCCTAAGCTATAGGACCATAAGTGGAAGTGCCCTAGGCTCTGTTCCTCTGTTTTTTAGATGTTTCAGGAAGCACCATACACTTCTCCCCAGTGGCTGTTGGCAATTTACATCCCGCCCATCAGCATAACAAGGCTCCCAGTTCTCCATGGCCTGTCCTGCCTTTCTGGATTTTACACTTTTTTCAGATGGCCCTTTTGACCGGGGGGAAGTGAGACTTCATTGCAGTGCAGATTTCCTTTGCAAGCTTGCTTGGTTGGCCAAAAAGGGCGTATGCGTTTTTTCCTGAATATATTCAGGAAGAAACTCATACGCCCTTTTTGGCCAAGTGCATCATTGTGGACGTTCTGCCTCTTTTCCTATGCTTTAAATGCAATTCCAGTCTACCTCCTGAAATCGGTTTCCTGCAATTCTGCCCCGCTTTCAAGTCCGCTTGGCAGCCTTACTTCAGTATATTTTTGGATGATAGCTGTCATTTATAACTCTGCAGGTTTGTGAATTACAGTGCCCCTGAGCTCCTTTCTTCAACTTGCTTTCTTGTGAGCTGGCCGCAACACTGCAGGATTGCTTCAGGCCCTAATCTGGTTCTGGCACGGCACGCTGAGCCTTTGGTTAATTCCTCTTCCTGGTGGGAAATGAGAGTTAAATTTGCCCGTCCAGACACCTCCAGCTAGTCTCTCATTGGTTCTCCCTATTCTTGTTCATCTTCCGCAGAAACTGCAAACTGGTCCAAACAGGAGTTTAAAGGCACTGACTCTCCAAGTCGGGAGAGTGTTAATAAAGCGTCTGGAATGTTGCACCCGAGTACCAGGGGACGAGAACTGAGACATATTGGAACACGTCTCCCAATCACACAGTTGATCATACTCTGGGTTCCACAAGCATGTTTTAGCTGAAGGAAGAATCCCTTAAACCTGGAGAATTGAGACCCGTGGAATGGGTACCATGCAATATGATTTCAAAGGGTCTTCATTTGCTCACCGAACCTCTCCAGTCCTATCACTGCTGCATTTATGCCCCTGTACACATGCCTGATTCTCTTTCGGAGACATAGCAATCCATAGGTTTTAAGATACTTACTAGTCAGGTACATACTTCGGCGTTTAATATGGGGTGTTGAGTCCATTTCTTTGAGCAAGGAGTAGCTCTTGTCTATTACATATTTGGCTTAAGGAACTTTATCTGTGCTCATTTCAATCTCTGGTTTTATGCAGCATCCCAACTCACCTTTCCCCTTAAGCAAGCATAACTTGGTTTTCTACATTTGAGAACCTGTTGTGTTTTGTAATCCAGTTCCTGTGTAGCCAAGTTTACATTCCATGTATTAGTGATATCTTATGATGTTTCTTTTTCTGTGTGACTTATTTCAGTTAGAATCATCATACCTGAATCCACTCATTATGCTGCTATGGGCCTGATGACATAGATTTCATTGCTGAGTGATATTGCATTGTACGTAAGTACCACACCTTCTTTATCCATTTTTCACTTTCTGCGATATTGAACTTGTCCCGTAAAAGAGTTTCTTGTAAACAGAGCCGTCCGAAATTTAGGGGTGGCTGTGTCTTTTTGATTTTAATTTCCCTAAGCTATAGAACCATAAGTGGAAGTGCCCTAGGCTCTGTTGGTTTGTTTTTTAGATGTTTCAGGAAACACCATACACTTCTCCCGAGTGGCTGTTGGCAATTTACATCCCGCCCATCAGCATAACAAGGCTCCCAGTTCTCCATGGCCTGTCCTGCCTTTCTGGATTTTACACTTTTTTCAGATGGCCCTTTTGACGGGGGGGAAGTGAGACTTCATTGCAGTGC
This sequence comes from Orcinus orca, assembly GCF_937001465.1. Lineage (NCBI taxonomy): Eukaryota > Metazoa > Chordata > Mammalia > Artiodactyla > Delphinidae > Orcinus > Orcinus orca. The sequence goes on along the minus strand of NW_026044034.1, from coordinate 189,155 downwards.
AGATTTCCTTTGCAAGCTTGCTTGGTTGGCCAAAAAGGGCGTATGCGTTTTTTCCTGAATATATTCAGGAAGAAACTCATACGCCCTTTTTGGCCAAGTGCATCATTGTGGACGTTCTGCCTCTTTTCCTATGCTTTAAATGCAATTCCAGTCTACCTCCTGAAATCGGTTTCCTGCAATTCTGCCCCGCTTTCAAGTCCGCTTGGCAGCCTTACTTCAGTATATTTTTGGATGATAGCTGTCATTTATAACTCTGCAGGTTTGTGAATTACAGTGCCCCTGAGCTCCTTTCTTCAACTTGCTTTCTTGTGAGCTGGCCGCAACACTGCAGGATTGCTTCAGGCCCTAATCTGGTTCTGGCACGGCACGCTGAGCCTTTGGTTAATTCCTCTTCCTGGTGGGAAATGAGAGTTAAATTTGCCCGTCCAGACACCTCCAGCTAGTCTCTCATTGGTTCTCCCTATTCTTGTTCATCTTCCGCAGAAACTGCAAACTGGTCCAAACAGGAGTTTAAAGGCACTGACTCTCCAAGTCGGGAGAGTGTTAATAAAGCGTCTGGAATGTTGCACCCGAGTACCAGGGGACGAGAACTGAGACATATTGGAACACGTCTCCCAATCACACAGTTGATCATACTCTGGGTTCCACAAGCATGTTTTAGCTGAAGGAAGAATCCCTTAAACCTGGAGAATTGAGACCCGTGGAATGGGTACCATGCAATATGATTTCAAAGGGTCTTCATTTGCTCACCGAACCTCTCCAGTCCTATCACTGCTGCATTTATGCCCCTGTACACATGCCTGATTCTCTTTCGGAGACATAGCAATCCATAGGTTTTAAGATACTTACTAGTCAGGTACATACTTCGGCGTTTAATATGGGGTGTTGAGTCCATTTCTTTGAGCAAGGAGTAGCTCTTGTCTATTACATATTTGGCTTAAGGAACTTTATCTGTGCTCATTTCAATCTCTGGTTTTATGCAGCATCCCAACTCACCTTTCCCCTTAAGCAAGCATAACTTGGTTTTCTACATTTGAGAACCTGTTGTGTTTTGTAATCCAGTTCCTGTGTAGCCAAGTTTACATTCCATGTATTAGTGATATCTTATGATGTTTCTTTTTCTGTGTGACTTATTTCAGTTAGAATCATCATACCTGAATCCACTCATTATGCTGCTATGGGCCTGATGACATAGATTTCATTGCTGAGTGATATTGCATTGTACGTAAGTACCACACCTTCTTTATCCATTTTTCACTTTCTGCGATATTGAACTTGTCCCGTAAAAGAGTTTCTTGTAAACAGAGCCGTCCGAAATTTAGGGGTGGCTGTGTCTTTTTGATTTTAATTTCCCTAAGCTATAGAACCATAAGTGGAAGTGCCCTAGGCTCTGTTGGTTTGTTTTTTAGATGTTTCAGGAAACACCATACACTTCTCCCGAGTGGCTGTTGGCAATTTACATCCCGCCCATCAGCATAACAAGGCTCCCAGTTCTCCATGGCCTGTCCTGCCTTTCTGGATTTTACACTTTTTTCAGATGGCCCTTTTGACGGGGGGGAAGTGAGACTTCATTGTAGTGCAGATTTCCTTTGCAAGCTTGCTTGGTTGGCCAAAAAGGGCGTATGCGTTTTTTCCTGAATATATTCAGGAAAAAACGCATACGCCCTTTTTGGCCAAGTGCATCATTGTCGACCTTCTGCCTCTTTTCCTATGCTTTAAATGCAATTCCAGTCTACCTCCTGAAATCGGTTTCCTGCAATTCTGCCCGGTTTTCAAGTCCTCTTGGCAGCCTTACTTCAGTATATTTTTGGATGATAGCTGTCATTTATAACTCTGCAGGTTTGTGAATTACAGTGCCCCTGAGCTCCTTTCTTCAACTCGCTTTCTTGTGAGCTGGCCGCAACACCGCAGGATTGCTTCAGGCCCTAATCTGGTTCCGGCATGGCACGCTGAGCCTTTGGTTAATTCCTCTTCCTGGTGGGAAATGAGAGTTAAATTTTCCCGTCCAGACACCTCCAGCTAGTCTCTCATTGGTTCTCCCTATTCCTGTTCATCTTCCGCGGAATTTGCAAACTGGGCCAAACAGGAGGTTAAAGGCACTGACTCTCCAAGTCGGGAGAGTGTTAGTAAAGCATCTGGAATGTTGCACCCGAGTACCAGGGGACGAGACCTGAGACATATTTCAACACGTCTCCCGATCACACGGTTGATCATACTCTGGTTTCCACATGCATGTTTTAGCTGAAGGAAGAATCCCTTAAACCTGGAGAGTTGAGACCCGTGGAATGGGTACCATGCAATATGACTTCAAAGGGTCTTCATTTGCTCACCAAAACTCTCCAATCCTATCACTGCTGCGTTTTTGCCCCTGTACTCACGATTGATTCACTTTCAGAGACATAGCAATCCATAGGTTTTAAGATACTTACTAGTCAGGTACATTATTAGGCGTTTAATATGGGGTTTTGAGTCCATTTCGTTGAGCAAGGAGTAGCTCTTGCCTATTACATATTTGGCTTAAGGAACTTTATCTGTGCTCATTTCAATCTCTGGTTTTATGCAGCACCCCAACTCACCTTTCCCCTTAAGCAAGCATAAGTTGATTTTCTAAATTTGGGACCATGTTCTGTTTTGAAATTCAGTTCCTGTGTAGCCAAGTTTACATTCCGTGTATTAGTGATATCTTATGATGTTTCTTTTTCTGTGTGACTTATTTCAGTTAGAATCATCATACCTGAATCCACGCATTATGCTGCTATGGGCCTGATGACATAGATGTCATTGCTGAGTGATATTGCATTGTACGTAAGTACCACAACTTCTTTATCCATTTTTCGCTTTATGCGATATTGAACTTGTACCGTAAATGAGTTTCTTGTAAACAGAGCCATCCCAAACTTTGGGGTGGCTGTGTCTTTTTGATTTTAATTTCCCTAAGCTATAGGACCATAAGTGGAAGTGCCCTAGGCTCTGTTGCTTTGTTTTTTAGATGTTTCAGGAAACACCATACACTTCTCCCGAGTGGCTGTTGGCAATTTACATCCCGCCCATCAGCATAACAAGGCTCCCAGTTCTCCATGGCCTGTCCTGCCTTTCTGGATTTTACACCTTTTTCAGATGGCCCTTTTGACGGGGGGGAAGTGAGACTTCATTGTAGTGCAGATTTCCTTTGCAAGCTTGCTTGGTTGGCCAAAAAGGGCGTATGCGTTTTTTCCTGAATATATTCAGGAAAAAACGCATACGCCCTTTTTGGCCAAGTGCATCATTGTCGACCTTCTGCCTCTTTTCCTATGCTTTAAATGCAATTCCAGTCTACCTCCTGAAATCGGTTTCCTGCAATTCTGCCCGGCTTTCAGGTCCTCTTGGCAGCCGTACTTCAGTATATTTTTGGATGATAGCTGTCATTTATAACTCTGCAGGTTTGTGAATTACAGTGCCCCTGAGCTCCTTTCTTCAATTCGCTTTCTTGTGAGCTGGCCGCAACACCGCAGGATTGCTTCAGGCCCTAATCTGGTTCCGGCATGGCACGCTGAGCCTTTGGTTAATTCCTCTTCCTGGTGGGAAATGAGAGTTAAATTTTCCCGTCCAGACACCTCCAGCTAGTCTCTCATTGGTTCTCCCTATTCCTGTTCATCTTCCGCGGAATTTGCAAACTGGGCCAAACAGGAGGTTAAAGGCACTGACTCTCCAAGTCGGGAGAGTGTTAGTAAAGCATCTGGAATGTTGCACCCGAGTACCAGGGGACGAGAACTGAGACATATTTCAACACGTCTCCCGATCACACGGTTGATCATACTCTGGGTTCCACATGCATGTTTTAGCTGAAGGAAGAATCCCTTAAACCTGGAGAGTTGAGACCCGTGGAATGGGTACCATGCAATATGACTTCAAAGGGTCTTCATTTGCTCACCAAAACTCTCCAATCCTATCACTGCTGCGTTTTTGCCCCTGTACTCACGATTGATTCACTTTCAGAGACATAGCAATCCATAGGTTTTAAGACACTTACTAGTCAGGTACATTATTAGGCGTTTGATATGGGGTTTTGAGTCCATTTCGTTGAGCAAGGAGTAGCTCTTGTCTATTACATATTTGGCTTAAGGAACTTTATCTGTGCTCATTTCAATCTCTGGTTTTATGCAGCACCCCAACTCACCTTTCCCCTTAAGCAAGCATAAGTTGATTTTCTAAATTTGGGACCATGTTCTGTTTTGAAATTCAGTTCCTGTGTAGCCAAGTTTACATTCCGTGTATTAGTGATATCTTATGTTTCTTTTTCTGTGTGACTTATTTCAGTTAGAATCATCATACCTGAATCCACTCATTATGCTGCTATGGGCCTGATGACATAGATGTCATTGCTGAGTGATATTGCATTGTACGTAAATACCACAACTTCTTTATCCATTTTTCGCTTTATGCGATATTGAACTTGTACCGTAAACGAGTTTCTTGTAAACAGAGCCATCCCAAACTTTGGGGTGGCTGTGTCTTTTTGATTTTAATTTCCCTAAGCTATAGGACCATAAGTGGAAGTGCCCTAGGCTCTGTTGCTTTGTTTTTTAGATGTTTCAGGAAACACCATACACTTCTCCCGAGTGGCTGTTGGCAATTTACATCCCGCCCATCAGCATAACAAGGCTCCCAGTTCTCCATGGCCTGTCCTGCCTTTCTGGATTTTACACTTTTTTCAGATGGCCCTTTTGACGGGGGGGAAGTGAGACTTCATTGTAGTGCAGATTTCCTTTGCAAGCTTGCTTGGTTGGCCAAAAAGGGCGTATGCGTTTTTTCCTGAATATATTCAGGAAAAAACGCATACGCCCTTTTTGGCCAAGTGCATCATTGTCGACCTTCTGCCTCTTTTCCTATGCTTTAAATGCAATTCCAGTCTACCTCCTGAAATCGGTTTCCTGCAATTCTGCCCGGCTTTCAAGTCCTCTTGGCAGCCTTACTCCAGTATATTTTTGGATGATAGCTGTCATTTATAACTCTGCAGGTTTGTGAATTACAGTGCCCCTGAGCTCCTTTCTTCAACTCGCTTTCTTGTGAGCTGGCCGCAACACCGCAGGATTGCTTCAGGCCCTAATCTGGTTCCGGCATGGCACGCTGAGCCTTTGGTTAATTCCTCTTCCTGGTGGGAAATGAGAGTTAAATTTTCCCGTCCAGACACCTCCAGCTAGTCTCTCATTGGTTCTCCCTATTCCTGTTCATCTTCCGCGGAATTTGCAAACTGGGCCAAACAGGAGGTTAAAGGCACTGACTCTCCAAGTCGGGAGAGTGTTAGTAAAGCATCTGGAATGTTGCACCCGAGTACCAGGGGACGAGAACTGAGACATATTTCAACACGTCTCCCGATCACACGGTTGATCATACTCTGGGTTCCACATGCATGTTTTAGCTGAAGGAAGAATCCCTTAAACCTGGAGAGTTGAGACCCGTGGAATGGGTACCATGCAATATGACTTCAAAGGGTCTTCATTTGCTCACCAAAACTCTCCAATCCTATCACTGCTGCGTTTTTGCCCCTGTACTCACGATTGATTCACTTTCAGAGACATAGCAATCCATAGGTTTTAAGATACTTACTAGTCAGGTACATTATTAGGCGTTTAATATGGGGTTTTGAGTCCATTTCGTTGAGCAAGGAGTAGCTCTTGTCTATTACATATTTGGCTTAAGGAACTTTATCTGTGCTCATTTCAATCTCTGGTTTTATGCAGCACCCCAACTCACCTTTCCCCTTAAGCAAGCATAAGTTGATTTTCTAAATTTGGGACCATGTTCTGTTTTGAAATTCAGTTCCTGTGTAGCCAAGTTTACATTCCGTGTATTAGTGATATCTTATGATGTTTCTTTTTCTGTGTGACTTATTTCAGTTAGAATCATCATACCTGAATCCACTCATTATGCTGCTATGGGCCTGATGACATAGATGTCATTGCTGAGTGATATTGCATTGTACGTAAGTACCACAACTTCTTTATCCATTTTTCGCTTTATGCGATATTGAACTTGTACCGTAAACGAGTTTCTTGTAAACAGAGCCATCCCAAACTTTGGGGTGGCTGTGTCTTTTTGATTTTAATTTCCCTAAGCTATAGGACCATAAGTGGAAGTGCCCTAGGCTCTGTTGCTTTGTTTTTTAGATGTTTCAGGAAACACCATACACTTCTCCCGAGTGGCTGTTGGCAATTTACATCCCGCCCATCAGCATAACAAGGCTCCCAGTTCTCCATGGCCTGTCCTGCCTTTCTGGATTTTACACTTTTTTCAGATGGCCCTTTTGACGGGGGGGAAGTGAGACTTCATTGTAGTGCAGATTTCCTTTGCAAGCTTGCTTGGTTGGCCAAAAAGGGCGTATGCGTTTTTTCCTGAATATATTCAGGAAAAAACGCATACGCCCTTTTTGGCCAAGTGCATCATTGTCGACCTTCTGCCTCTTTTCCTATGCTTTAAATGCAATTCCAGTCTACCTCCTGAAATCGGTTTCCTGCAATTCTGCCCGGCTTTCAGGTCCTCTTGGCAGCCGTACTTCAGTATATTTTTGGATGATAGCTGTCATTTATAACTCTGCAGGTTTGTGAATTACAGTGCCCCTGAGCTCCTTTCTTCAACTCGCTTTCTTGTGAGCTGGCCGCAACACCGCAGGATTGCTTCAGGCCCTAATCTGGTTCCGGCATGGCACGCTGAGCCTTTGGTTAATTCCTCTTCCTGGTGGGAAATGAGAGTTAAATTTTCCCGTCCAGACACCTCCAGCTAGTCTCTCATTGGTTCTCCCTATTCCTGTTCATCTTCCGCGGAATTTGCAAACTGGGCCAAACAGGAGGTTAAAGGCACTGACTCTCCAAGTCGGGAGAGTGTTAGTAAAGCATCTGGAATGTTGCACCCGAGTACCAGGGGACGAGACCTGAGACATATTTCAACACGTCTCCCGATCACACGGTTGATCATACTCTGGGTTCCACATGCATGTTTTAGCTGAAGGAAGAATCCCTTAAACCTGGAGAGTTGAGACCCGTGGAATGGGTACCATGCAATATGACTTCAAAGGGTCTTCATTTGCTCACCAAAACTCTCCAATCCTATCACTGCTGCGTTTTTGCCCCTGTACTCACGATTGATTCACTTTCAGAGACATAGCAATCCATAGGTTTTAAGACACTTACTAGTCAGGTACATTATTAGGCGTTTGATATGGGGTTTTGAGTCCATTTCGTTGAGCAAGGAGTAGCTCTTGTCTATTACATATTTGGCTTAAGGAACTTTATCTGTGCTCATTTCAATCTCTGGTTTTATGCAGCACCCCAACTCACCTTTCCCCTTAAGCAAGCATAAGTTGATTTTCTAAATTTGGGACCATGTTCTGTTTTGAAATTCAGTTCCTGTGTAGCCAAGTTTACATTCCGTGTATTAGTGATATCTTATGTTTCTTTTTCTGTGTGACTTATTTCAGTTAGAATCATCATACCTGAATCCACTCATTATGCTGCTATGGGCCTGATGACATAGATGTCATTGCTGAGTGATATTGCATTGTACGTAAGTACCACAACTTCTTTATCCATTTTTCGCTTTATGCGATATTGAACTTGTACCGTAAACGAGTTTCTTGTAAACAGAGCCATCCCAAACTTTGGGGTGGCTGTGTCTTTTTGATTTTAATTTCCCTAAGCTATAGGACCATAAGTGGAAGTGCCCTAGGCTCTGTTGCTTTGTTTTTTAGATGTTTCAGGAAACACCATACACTTCTCCCGAGTGGCTGTTGGCAATTTACATCCCGCCCATCAGCATAACAAGGCTCCCAGTTCTCCATGGCCTGTCCTGCCTTTCTGGATTTTACACTTTTTTCAGATGGCCCTTTTGACGGGGGGGAAGTGAGACTTCATTGTAGTGCAGATTTCCTTTGCAAGCTTGCTTGGTTGGCCAAAAAGGGCGTATGCGTTTTTTCCTGAATATATTCAGGAAAAAACGCATACGCCCTTTTTGGCCAAGTGCATCATTGTCGACCTTCTGCCTCTTTTCCTATGCTTTAAATGCAATTCCAGTCTACCTCCTGAAATCGGTTTCCTGCAATTCTGCCCGGCTTTCAGGTCCTCTTGGCAGCCGTACTTCAGTATATTTTTGGATGATAGCTGTCATTTATAACTCTGCAGGTTTGTGAATTACAGTGCCCCTGAGCTCCTTTCTTCAACTCGCTTTCTTGTGAGCTGGCCGCAACACCGCAGGATTGCTTCAGGCCCTAATCTGGTTCCGGCATGGCACGCTGAGCCTTTGGTTAATTCCTCTTCCTGGTGGGAAATGAGAGTTAAATTTTCCCGTCCAGACACCTCCAGCTAGTCTCTCATTGGTTCTCCCTATTCCTGTTCATCTTCCGCGGAATTTGCAAACTGGGCCAAACAGGAGGTTAAAGGCACTGACTCTCCAAGTCGGGAGAGTGTTAGTAAAGCATCTGGAATGTTGCACCCGAGTACCAGGGGACGAGACCTGAGACATATTTCAACACGTCTCCCGATCACACGGTTGATCATACTCTGGGTTCCACATGCATGTTTTAGCTGAAGGAAGAATCCCTTAAACCTGGAGAGTTGAGACCCGTGGAATGGGTACCATGCAATATGACTTCAAAGGGTCTTCATTTGCTCACCAAAACTCTCCAATCCTATCACTGCTGCGTTTTTGCCCCTGTACTCACGATTGATTCACTTTCAGAGACATAGCAATCCATAGGTTTTAAGACACTTACTAGTCAGGTACATTATTAGGCGTTTGATATGGGGTTTTGAGTCCATTTCGTTGAGCAAGGAGTAGCTCTTGTCTATTACATATTTGGCTTAAGGAACTTTATCTGTGCTCATTTCAATCTCTGGTTTTATGCAGCACCCCAACTCACCTTTCCCCTTAAGCAAGCATAAGTTGATTTTCTAAATTTGGGACCATGTTCTGTTTTGAAATTCAGTTCCTGTGTAGCCAAGTTTACATTCCGTGTATTAGTGATATCTTATGTTTCTTTTTCTGTGTGACTTATTTCAGTTAGAATCATCATACCTGAATCCACTCATTATGCTGCTATGGGCCTGATGACATAGATGTCATTGCTGAGTGATATTGCATTGTACGTAAGTACCACAACTTCTTTATCCATTTTTCGCTTTATGCGATATTGAACTTGTACCGTAAACGAGTTTCTTGTAAACAGAGCCATCCCAAACTTTGGGGTGGCTGTGTCTTTTTGATTTTAATTTCCCTAAGCTATAGGACCATAAGTGGAAGTGCCCTAGGCTCTGTTGCTTTGTTTTTTAGATGTTTCAGGAAACACCATACACTTCTCCCGAGTGGCTGTTGGCAATTTACATCCCGCCCATCAGCATAACAAGGCTCCCAGTTCTCCATGGCCTGTCCTGCCTTTCTGGATTTTACACTTTTTTCAGATGGCCCTTTTGACGGGGGGGAAGTGAGACTTCATTGTAGTGCAGATTTCCTTTGCAAGCTTGCTTGGTTGGCCAAAAAGGGCGTATGCGTTTTTTCCTGAATATATTCAGGAAAAAACGCATACGCCCTTTTTGGCCAAGTGCATCATTGTCGACCTTCTGCCTCTTTTCCTATGCTTTAAATGCAATTCCAGTCTACCTCCTGAAATCGGTTTCCTGCAATTCTGCCCGGCTTTCAGGTCCTCTTGGCAGCCGTACTTCAGTATATTTTTGGATGATAGCTGTCATTTATAACTCTGCAGGTTTGTGAATTACAGTGCCCCTGAGCTCCTTTCTTCAACTCGCTTTCTTGTGAGCTGGCCGCAACACCGCAGGATTGCTTCAGGCCCTAATCTGGTTCCGGCATGGCACGCTGAGCCTTTGGTTAATTCCTCTTCCTGGTGGGAAATGAGAGTTAAATTTTCCCGTCCAGACACCTCCAGCTAGTCTCTCATTGGTTCTCCCTATTCCTGTTCATCTTCCGCGGAATTTGCAAACTGGGCCAAACAGGAGGTTAAAGGCACTGACTCTCCAAGTCGGGAGAGTGTTAGTAAAGCATCTGGAATGTTGCACCCGAGTACCAGGGGACGAGACCTGAGACATATTTCAACACGTCTCCCGATCACACGGTTGATCATACTCTGGGTTCCACATGCATGTTTTAGCTGAAGGAAGAATCCCTTAAACCTGGAGAGTTGAGACCCGTGGAATGGGTACCATGCAATATGACTTCAAAGGGTCTTCATTTGCTCACCAAAACTCTCCAATCCTATCACTGCTGCGTTTTTGCCCCTGTACTCACGATTGATTCACTTTCAGAGACATAGCAATCCATAGGTTTTAAGACACTTACTAGTCAGGTACATTATTAGGCGTTTGATATGGGGTTTTGAGTCCATTTCGTTGAGCAAGGAGTAGCTCTTGTCTATTACATATTTGGCTTAAGGAACTTTATCTGTGCTCATTTCAATCTCTGGTTTTATGCAGCACCCCAACTCACCTTTCCCCTTAAGCAAGCATAAGTTGATTTTCTAAATTTGGGACCATGTTCTGTTTTGAAATTCAGTTCCTGTGTAGCCAAGTTTACATTCCGTGTATTAGTGATATCTTATGTTTCTTTTTCTGTGTGACTTATTTCAGTTAGAATCATCATACCTGAATCCACTCATTATGCTGCTATGGGCCTGATGACATAGATGTCATTGCTGAGTGATATTGCATTGTACGTAAGTACCACAACTTCTTTATCCATTTTTCGCTTTATGCGATATTGAACTTGTACCGTAAACGAGTTTCTTGTAAACAGAGCCATCCCAAACTTTGGGGTGGCTGTGTCTTTTTGATTTTAATTTCCCTAAGCTATAGGACCATAAGTGGAAGTGCCCTAGGCTCTGTTGCTTTGTTTTTTAGATGTTTCAGGAAACACCATACACTTCTCCCGAGTGGCTGTTGGCAATTTACATCCCGCCCATCAGCATAACAAGGCTCCCAGTTCTCCATGGCCTGTCCTGCCTTTCTGGATTTTACACTTTTTTCAGATGGCCCTTTTGACGGGGGGGAAGTGAGACTTCATTGTAGTGCAGATTTCCTTTGCAAGCTTGCTTGGTTGGCCAAAAAGGGCGTATGCGTTTTTTCCTGAATATATTCAGGAAAAAACGCATACGCCCTTTTTGGCCAAGTGCATCATTGTCGACCTTCTGCCTCTTTTCCTATGCTTTAAATGCAATTCCAGTCTACCTCCTGAAATCGGTTTCCTGCAATTCTGCCCGGCTTTCAAGTCCTCTTGGCAGCCTTACTCCAGTATATTTTTGGATGATAGCTGTCATTTATAACTCTGCAGGTTTGTGAATTACAGTGCCCCTGAGCTCCTTTCTTCAACTCGCTTTCTTGTGAGCTGGCCGCAACACCGCAGGATTGCTTCAGGCCCTAATCTGGTTCCGGCATGGCACGCTGAGCCTTTGGTTAATTCCTCTTCCTGGTGGGAAATGAGAGTTAAATTTTCCCGTCCAGACACCTCCAGCTAGTCTCTCATTGGTTCTCCCTATTCCTGTTCATCTTCCGCGGAATTTGCAAACTGGGCCAAACAGGAGGTTAAAGGCACTGACTCTCCAAGTCGGGAGAGTGTTAGTAAAGCATCTGGAATGTTGCACCCGAGTACCAGGGGACGAGAACTGAGACATATTTCAACACGTCTCCCGATCACACGGTTGATCATACTCTGGGTTCCACATGCATGTTTTAGCTGAAGGAAGAATCCCTTAAACCTGGAGAGTTGAGACCCGTGGAATGGGTACCATGCAATATGACTTCAAAGGGTCTTCATTTGCTCACCAAAACTCTCCAATCCTATCACTGCTGCGTTTTTGCCCCTGTACTCACGATTGATTCACTTTCAGAGACATAGCAATCCATAGGTTTTAAGATACTTACTAGTCAGGTACATTATTAGGCGTTTAATATGGGGTTTTGAGTCCATTTCGTTGAGCAAGGAGTAGCTCTTGTCTATTACATATTTGGCTTAAGGAACTTTATCTGTGCTCATTTCAATCTCTGGTTTTATGCAGCACCCCAACTCACCTTTCCCCTTAAGCAAGCATAAGTTGATTTTCTAAATTTGGGACCATGTTCTGTTTTGAAATTCAGTTCCTGTGTAGCCAAGTTTACATTCCGTGTATTAGTGATATCTTATGATGTTTCTTTTTCTGTGTGACTTATTTCAGTTAGAATCATCATACCTGAATCCACTCATTATGCTGCTATGGGCCTGATGACATAGATGTCATTGCTGAGTGATATTGCATTGTACGTAAGTACCACAACTTCTTTATCCATTTTTCGCTTTATGCGATATTGAACTTGTACCGTAAACGAGTTTCTTGTAAACAGAGCCATCCCAAACTTTGGGGTGGCTGTGTCTTTTTGATTTTAATTTCCCTAAGCTATAGGACCATAAGTGGAAGTGCCCTAGGCTCTGTTGCTTTGTTTTTTAGATGTTTCAGGAAACACCATACACTTCTCCCGAGTGGCTGTTGGCAATTTACATCCCGCCCATCAGCATAACAAGGCTCCCAGTTCTCCATGGCCTGTCCTGCCTTTCTGGATTTTACACTTTTTTCAGATGGCCCTTTTGACGGGGGGGAAGTGAGACTTCATTGTAGTGCAGATTTCCTTTGCAAGCTTGCTTGGTTGGCCAAAAAGGGCGTATGCGTTTTTTCCTGAATATATTCAGGAAAAAACGCATACGCCCTTTTTGGCCAAGTGCATCATTGTCGACCTTCTGCCTCTTTTCCTATGCTTTAAATGCAATTCCAGTCTACCTCCTGAAATCGGTTTCCTGCAATTCTGCCCGGCTTTCAAGTCCTCTTGGCAGCCTTACTCCAGTATATTTTTGGATGATAGCTGTCATTTATAACTCTGCAGGTTTGTGAATTACAGTGCCCCTGAGCTCCTTTCTTCAACTCGCTTTCTTGTGAGCTGGCCGCAACACCGCAGGATTGCTTCAGGCCCTAATCTGGTTCCGGCATGGCACGCTGAGCCTTTGGTTAATTCCTCTTCCTGGTGGGAAATGAGAGTTAAATTTTCCCGTCCAGACACCTCCAGCTAGTCTCTCATTGGTTCTCCCTATTCCTGTTCATCTTCCGCGGAATTTGCAAACTGGGCCAAACAGGAGGTTAAAGGCACTGACTCTCCAAGTCGGGAGAGTGTTAGTAAAGCATCTGGAATGTTGCACCCGAGTACCAGGGGACGAGAACTGAGACATATTTCAACACGTCTCCCGATCACACGGTTGATCATACTCTGGGTTCCACATGCATGTTTTAGCTGAAGGAAGAATCCCTTAAACCTGGAGAGTTGAGACCCGTGGAATGGGTACCATGCAATATGACTTCAAAGGGTCTTCATTTGCTCACCAAAACTCTCCAATCCTATCACTGCTGCGTTTTTGCCCCTGTACTCACGATTGATTCACTTTCAGAGACATAGCAATCCATAGGTTTTAAGATACTTACTAGTCAGGTACATTATTAGGCGTTTAATATGGGGTTTTGAGTCCATTTCGTTGAGCAAGGAGTAGCTCTTGTCTATTACATATTTGGCTTAAGGAACTTTATCTGTGCTCATTTCAATCTCTGGTTTTATGCAGCACCCCAACTCACCTTTCCCCTTAAGCAAGCATAAGTTGATTTTCTAAATTTGGGACCATGTTCTGTTTTGAAATTCAGTTCCTGTGTAGCCAAGTTTACATTCCGTGTATTAGTGATATCTTATGATGTTTCTTTTTCTGTGTGACTTATTTCAGTTAGAATCATCATACCTGAATCCACTCATTATGCTGCTATGGGCCTGATGACATAGATGTCATTGCTGAGTGATATTGCATTGTACGTAAGTACCACAACTTCTTTATCCATTTTTCGCTTTATGCGATATTGAACTTGTACCGTAAACGAGTTTCTTGTAAACAGAGCCATCCCAAACTTTGGGGTGGCTGTGTCTTTTTGATTTTAATTTCCCTAAGCTATAGGACCATAAGTGGAAGTGCCCTAGGCTCTGTTGCTTTGTTTTTTAGATGTTTCAGGAAACACCATACACTTCTCCCGAGTGGCTGTTGGCAATTTACATCCCGCCCATCAGCATAACAAGGCTCCCAGTTCTCCATGGCCTGTCCTGCCTTTCTGGATTTTACACTTTTTTCAGATGGCCCTTTTGACGGGGGGGAAGTGAGACTTCATTGTAGTGCAGATTTCCTTTGCAAGCTTGCTTGGTTGGCCAAAAAGGGCGTATGCATTTTTTCCTGAATATATTCAGGAAAAAACGCATACGCCCTTTTTGGCCAAGTGCATCATTGTCGACCTTCTGCCTCTTTTCCTATGCTTTAAATGCAATTCCAGTCTACCTCCTGAAATCGGTTTCCTGCAATTCTGCCCGGCTTTCAAGTCCTCTTGGCAGCCTTACTCCAGTATATTTTTGGATGATAGCTGTCATTTATAACTCTGCAGGTTTGTGAATTACAGTGCCCCTGAGCTCCTTTCTTCAACTCGCTTTCTTGTGAGCTGGCCGCAACACCGCAGGATTGCTTCAGGCCCTAATCTGGTTCCGGCATGGCACACTGAGCCTTTGGTTAATTCCTCTTCCTGGTGGGAAATGAGAGTTAAATTTTCCCGTCCAGACACCTCCAGCTAGTCTCTCATTGGTTCTCCCTATTCCTGTTCATCTTCCGCGGAATTTGCAAACTGGGCCAAACAGGAGGTTAAAGGCACTGACTCTCCAAGTCGGGAGAGTGTTAGTAAAGCATCTGGAATGTTGCACCCGAGTACCAGGGGACGAGAACTGAGACATATTTCAACACGTCTCCCGATCACACGGTTGATCATACTCTGGGTTCCACATGCATGTTTTAGCTGAAGGAAGAATCCCTTAAACCTGGAGAGTTGAGACCCGTGGAATGGGTACCATGCAATATGACTTCAAAGGGTCTTCATTTGCTCACCAAAACTCTCCAATCCTATCACTGCTGCGTTTTTGCCCCTGTACTCACGATTGATTCACTTTCAGAGACATAGCAATCCATAGGTTTTAAGATACTTACTAGTCAGGTACATTATTAGGCGTTTAATATGGGGTTTTGAGTCCATTTCGTTGAGCAAGGAGTAGCTCTTGTCTATTACATATTTGGCTTAAGGAACTTTATCTGTGCTCATTTCAATCTCTGGTTTTATGCAGCACCCCAACTCACCTTTCCCCTTAAGCAAGCATAAGTTGATTTTCTAAATTTGGGACCATGTTCTGTTTTGAAATTCAGTTCCTGTGTAGCCAAGTTTACATTCCGTGTATTAGTGATATCTTATGATGTTTCTTTTTCTGTGTGACTTATTTCAGTTAGAATCATCATACCTGAATCCACTCATTATGCTGCTATGGGCCTGATGACATAGATGTCATTGCTGAGTGATATTGCATTGTACGTAAGTACCACAACTTCTTTATCCATTTTTCGCTTTATGCGATATTGAACTTTTACCGTAAACGAGTTTCTTGTAAACAGAGCCATCCCAAACTTTGGGGTGGCTGTGTCTTTTTGATTTTAATTTCCCTAAGCTATAGGACCATAAGTGGAAGTGCCCTAGGCTCTGTTGCTTTGTTTTTTAGATGTTTCAGGAAACACCATACACTTCTCCCGAGTGGCTGTTGGCAATTTACATCCCGCCCATCAGCATAACAAGGCTCCCAGTTCTCCATGGCCTGTCCTGCCTTTCTGGATTTTACACTTTTTTCAGATGGCCCTTTTGACGGGGGGGAAGTGAGACTTCATTGTAGTGCAGATTTCCTTTGCAAGCTTGCTTGGTTGGCCAAAAAGGGCGTATGCGTTTTTTCCTGAATATATTCAGGAAAAAACGCATACGCCCTTTTTGGCCAAGTGCATCATTGTCGACCTTCTGCCTCTTTTCCTATGCTTTAAATGCAATTCCAGTCTACCTCCTGAAATCGGTTTCCTGCAATTCTGCCCGGTTTTCAAGTCCTCTTGGCAGCCTTACTTCAGTATATTTTTGGATGATAGCTGTCATTTATAACTCTGCAGGTTTGTGAATTACAGTGCCCCTGAGCTCCTTTCTTCAACTCGCTTTCTTGTGAGCTGGCCGCAACACCGCAGGATTGCTTCAGGCCCTAATCTGGTTCCGGCATGGCACGCTGAGCCTTTGGTTAATTCCTCTTCCTGGTGGGAAATGAGAGTTAAATTTTCCCGTCCAGACACCTCCAGCTAGTCTCTCATTGGTTCTCCCTATTCCTGTTCATCTTCCGCGGAATTTGCAAACTGGGCCAAACAGGAGGTTAAAGGCACTGACTCTCCAAGTCGGGAGAGTGTTAGTAAAGCATCTGGAATGTTGCACCCGAGTACCAGGGGACGAGAACTGAGACATATTTCAACACGTCTCCCGATCACACGGTTGATCATACTCTGGGTTCCACATGCATGTTTTAGCTGAAGGAAGAATCCCTTAAACCTGGAGAGTTGAGACCCGTGGAATGGGTACCATGCAATATGACTTCAAAGGGTCTTCATTTGCTCACCAAAACTCTCCAATCCTATCACTGCTGCGTTTTTGCCCCTGTACTCACGATTGATTCACTTTCAGAGACATAGCAATCCATAGGTTTTAAGATACTTACTAGTCAGGTACATTATTAGGCGTTTAATATGGGGTGTTGAGTCCATTTCGTTGAGCAAGGAGTAGCTCTTGTCTATTACATATTTGGCTTAAGGAACTTTATCTGTGCTCATTTCAATCTCTGGTTTTATGCAGCACCCCAACTCACCTTTCCCCTTAAGCAAGCATAAGTTGATTTTCTAAATTTGGGACCATGTTCTGTTTTGAAATTCAGTTCCTGTGTAGCCAAGTTTACATTCCGTGTATTAGTGATATCTTATGATGTTTCTTTTTCTGTGTGACTTATTTCAGTTAGAATCATCATACCTGAATCCACTCATTATGCTGCTATGGGCCTGATGACATAGATGTCATTGCTGAGTGATATTGCATTGTACGTAAGTACCACAACTTCTTTATCCATTTTTCGCTTTATGCGATATTGAACTTGTACCGTAAACGAGTTTCTTGTAAACAGAGCCATCCCAAACTTTGGGGTGGCTGTGTCTTTTTGATTTCAATTTCCCTAAACTATAGGACCATAAGTGGAAGTGCCCTAGGCTCTGTTGCTTTGTTTTTTAGATGTTTCAGGAAACACCATACACTTCTCCCGAGTGGCTGTTGGCAATTTACATCCCGCCCATCAGCATAACAAGGCTCCCAGTTCTCCATGGCCTGTCCTGCCTTTCTGGATTTTACACTTTTTTCAGATGGCCCTTTTCACGGGGGGGAAGTGAGACTTCATTGTAGTGCAGATTTCCTTTGCAAGCTTGCTTGGTTGGCCAAAAAGGGCGTATGCGTTTTTTCCTGAATATATTCAGGAAAAAACGCATACGCCCTTTTTGGCCAAGTGCATCATTGTCGACCTTCTGCCTCTTTTCCTATGCTTTAAATGCAATTCCAGTCTACCTCCTGAAATCGGTTTCCTGCAATTCTGCCCGGCTTTCAAGTCCTCTTGGCAGCCTTACTTCAGTATATTTTTGGATGATAGCTGTCATTTATAACTCTGCAGGTTTGTGAATTACAGTGCCCCTGAGCTCCTTTCTTCAACTCGCTTTCTTGTGAGCTGGCCGCAACACCGCAGGATTGCTTCAGGCCCTAATCTGGTTCCGGCATGGCACGCTGAGCCTTTGGTTAATTCCTCTTCCTGGTGGGAAATGAGAGTTAAATTTTCCCGTCCAGACACCTCCAGCTAGTCTCTCATTGGTTCTCCCTATTCCTGTTCATCTTCCACGGAATTTGCAAACTGGGCCAAACAGGAGGTTAAAGGCACTGACTCTCCAAGTCGGGAGAGTGTTAGTAAAGCATCTGGAATGTTGCACCCGAGTACCAGGGGACGAGAACTGAGACATATTTCAACACGTCTCCCGATCACACGGTTGATCATACTCTGGGTTCCACATGCATGTTTTAGCTGAAGGAAGAATCCCTTAAACCTGGAGAGTTGAGACCCGTGGAATGGGTACCATGCAATATGACTTCAAAGGGTCTTCATTTGCTCACCAAAACTCTCCAATCCTATCACTGCTGCGTTTTTGCCCCTGTACTCACGATTGATTCACTTTCAGAGACATAGCAATCCATAGGTTTTAAGATACTTACTAGTCAGGTACATTATTAGGCGTTTAATATGGGGTGTTGAGTCCATTTCGTTGAGCAAGGAGTAGCTCTTGTCTATTACATATTTGGCTTAAGGAACTTTATCTGTGCTCATTTCAATCTCTGGTTTTATGCAGCACCCCAACTCACCTTTCCCCTTAAGCAAGCATAAGTTGATTTTCTAAATTTGGGACCATGTTCTGTTTTGAAATTCAGTTCCTGTGTAGCCAAGTTTACATTCCGTGTATTAGTGATATCTTATGTTTCTTTTTCTGTGTGACTTATTTCAGTTAGAATCATCATACCTGAATCCACTCATTATGCTGCTATGGGCCTGATGACATAGATGTCATTGCTGAGTGATATTGCATTGTACGTAAGTACCACAACTTCTTTATCCATTTTTCGCTTTATGCGATATTGAACTTGTACCGTAAACGAGTTTCTTGTAAACAGAGCCATCCCAAACTTTGGGGTGGCTGTGTCTTTTTGATTTTAATTTCCCTAAGCTATAGGACCATAAGTGGAAGTGCCCTAGGCTCTGTTGCTTTGTTTTTTAGATGTTTCAGGAAACACCATACACTTCTCCCGAGTGGCTGTTGGCAATTTACATCCCGCCCATCAGCATAACAAGGCTCCCAGTTCTCCATGGCCTGTCCTGCCTTTCTGGATTTTACACTTTTTTCAGATGGCCCTTTTGACGGGGGGGAAGTGAGACTTCATTGTAGTGCAGATTTCCTTTGCAAGCTTGCTTGGTTGGCCAAAAAGGGCGTATGCGTTTTTTCCTGAATATATTCAGGAAAAAACGCATACGCCCTTTTTGGCCAAGTGCATCATTGTCGACCTTCTGCCTCTTTTCCTATGCTTTAAATGCAATTCCAGTCTACCTCCTGAAATCGGTTTCCTGCAATTCTGCCCGGCTTTCAAGTCCTCTTGGCAGCCTTACTCCAGTATATTTTTGGATGATAGCTGTCATTTATAACTCTGCAGGTTTGTGAATTACAGTGCCCCTGAGCTCCTTTCTTCAACTCGCTTTCTTGTGAGCTGGCCGCAACACCGCAGGATTGCTTCAGGCCCTAATCTGGTTCCGGCATGGCACGCTGAGCCTTTGGTTAATTCCTCTTCCTGGTGGGAAATGAGAGTTAAATTTTCCCGTCCAGACACCTCCAGCTAGTCTCTCATTGGTTCTCCCTATTCCTGTTCATCTTCCGCGGAATTTGCAAACTGGGCCAAACAGGAGGTTAAAGGCACTGACTCTCCAAGTCGGGAGAGTGTTAGTAAAGCATCTGGAATGTTGCACCCGAGTACCAGGGGACGAGAACTGAGACATATTTCAACACGTCTCCCGATCACACGGTTGATCATACTCTGGGTTCCACATGCATGTTTTAGCTGAAGGAAGAATCCCTTAAACCTGGAGAGTTGAGACCCGTGGAATGGGTACCATGCAATATGACTTCAAAGGGTCTTCATTTGCTCACCAAAACTCTCCAATCCTATCACTGCTGCGTTTTTGCCCCTGTACTCACGATTGATTCACTTTCAGAGACATAGCAATCCATAGGTTTTAAGATACTTACTAGTCAGGTACATTATTAGGCGTTTAATATGGGGTTTTGAGTCCATTTCGTTGAGCAAGGAGTAGCTCTTGTCTATTACATATTTGGCTTAAGGAACTTTATCTGTGCTCATTTCAATCTCTGGTTTTATGCAGCACCCCAACTCACCTTTCCCCTTAAGCAAGCATAAGTTGATTTTCTAAATTTGGGACCATGTTCTGTTTTGAAATTCAGTTCCTGTGTAGCCAAGTTTACATTCCGTGTATTAGTGATATCTTATGATGTTTCTTTTTCTGTGTGACTTATTTCAGTTAGAATCATCATACCTGAATCCACTCATTATGCTGCTATGGGCCTGATGACATAGATGTCATTGCTGAGTGATATTGCATTGTACGTAAGTACCACAACTTCTTTATCCATTTTTCGCTTTATGCGATATTGAACTTGTACCGTAAACGAGTTTCTTGTAAACAGAGCCATCCCAAACTTTGGGGTGGCTGTGTCTTTTTGATTTTAATTTCCCTAAGCTATAGGACCATAAGTGGAAGTGCCCTAGGCTCTGTTGCTTTGTTTTTTAGATGTTTCAGGAAACACCATACACTTCTCCCGAGTGGCTGTTGGCAATTTACATCCCGCCCATCAGCATAACAAGGCTCCCAGTTCTCCATGGCCTGTCCTGCCTTTCTGGATTTTACACTTTTTTCAGATGGCCCTTTTGACGGGGGGGAAGTGAGACTTCATTGTAGTGCAGATTTCCTTTGCAAGCTTGCTTGGTTGGCCAAAAAGGGCGTATGCGTTTTTTCCTGAATATATTCAGGAAAAAACGCATACGCCCTTTTTGGCCAAGTGCATCATTGTCGACCTTCTGCCTCTTTTCCTATGCTTTAAATGCAATTCCAGTCTACCTCCTGAAATCGGTTTCCTGCAATTCTGCCCGGCTTTCAAGTCCTCTTGGCAGCCTTACTCCAGTATATTTTTGGATGATAGCTGTCATTTATAACTCTGCAGGTTTGTGAATTACAGTGCCCCTGAGCTCCTTTCTTCAACTCGCTTTCTTGTGAGCTGGCCGCAACACCGCAGGATTGCTTCAGGCCCTAATCTGGTTCCGGCATGGCACGCTGAGCCTTT
Organism: Orcinus orca; assembly: GCF_937001465.1. Lineage (NCBI taxonomy): Eukaryota > Metazoa > Chordata > Mammalia > Artiodactyla > Delphinidae > Orcinus > Orcinus orca. The sequence goes on along the minus strand of NW_026044034.1, from coordinate 168,251 downwards.
GGTTAATTCCTCTTCCTGGTGGGAAATGAGAGTTAAATTTTCCCGTCCAGACACCTCCAGCTAGTCTCTCATTGGTTCTCCCTATTCCTGTTCATCTTCCGCGGAATTTGCAAACTGGGCCAAACAGGAGGTTAAAGGCACTGACTCTCCAAGTCGGGAGAGTGTTAGTAAAGCATCTGGAATGTTGCACCCGAGTACCAGGGGACGAGAACTGAGACATATTTCAACACGTCTCCCGATCACACGGTTGATCATACTCTGGGTTCCACATGCATGTTTTAGCTGAAGGAAGAATCCCTTAAACCTGGAGAGTTGAGACCCGTGGAATGGGTACCATGCAATATGACTTCAAAGGGTCTTCATTTGCTCACCAAAACTCTCCAATCCTATCACTGCTGCGTTTTTGCCCCTGTACTCACGATTGATTCACTTTCAGAGACATAGCAATCCATAGGTTTTAAGATACTTACTAGTCAGGTACATTATTAGGCGTTTAATATGGGGTTTTGAGTCCATTTCGTTGAGCAAGGAGTAGCTCTTGTCTATTACATATTTGGCTTAAGGAACTTTATCTGTGCTCATTTCAATCTCTGGTTTTATGCAGCACCCCAACTCACCTTTCCCCTTAAGCAAGCATAAGTTGATTTTCTAAATTTGGGACCATGTTCTGTTTTGAAATTCAGTTCCTGTGTAGCCAAGTTTACATTCCGTGTATTAGTGATATCTTATGATGTTTCTTTTTCTGTGTGACTTATTTCAGTTAGAATCATCATACCTGAATCCACTCATTATGCTGCTATGGGCCTGATGACATAGATGTCATTGCTGAGTGATATTGCATTGTACGTAAGTACCACAACTTCTTTATCCATTTTTCGCTTTATGCGATATTGAACTTGTACCGTAAACGAGTTTCTTGTAAACAGAGCCATCCCAAACTTTGGGGTGGCTGTGTCTTTTTGATTTTAATTTCCCTAAGCTATAGGACCATAAGTGGAAGTGCCCTAGGCTCTGTTGCTTTGTTTTTTAGATGTTTCAGGAAACACCATACACTTCTCCCGAGTGGCTGTTGGCAATTTACATCCCGCCCATCAGCATAACAAGGCTCCCAGTTCTCCATGGCCTGTCCTGCCTTTCTGGATTTTACACTTTTTTCAGATGGCCCTTTTGACGGGGGGGAAGTGAGACTTCATTGTAGTGCAGATTTCCTTTGCAAGCTTGCTTGGTTGGCCAAAAAGGGCGTATGCATTTTTTCCTGAATATATTCAGGAAAAAACGCATACGCCCTTTTTGGCCAAGTGCATCATTGTCGACCTTCTGCCTCTTTTCCTATGCTTTAAATGCAATTCCAGTCTACCTCCTGAAATCGGTTTCCTGCAATTCTGCCCGGCTTTCAAGTCCTCTTGGCAGCCTTACTCCAGTATATTTTTGGATGATAGCTGTCATTTATAACTCTGCAGGTTTGTGAATTACAGTGCCCCTGAGCTCCTTTCTTCAACTCGCTTTCTTGTGAGCTGGCCGCAACACCGCAGGATTGCTTCAGGCCCTAATCTGGTTCCGGCATGGCACACTGAGCCTTTGGTTAATTCCTCTTCCTGGTGGGAAATGAGAGTTAAATTTTCCCGTCCAGACACCTCCAGCTAGTCTCTCATTGGTTCTCCCTATTCCTGTTCATCTTCCGCGGAATTTGCAAACTGGGCCAAACAGGAGGTTAAAGGCACTGACTCTCCAAGTCGGGAGAGTGTTAGTAAAGCATCTGGAATGTTGCACCCGAGTACCAGGGGACGAGAACTGAGACATATTTCAACACGTCTCCCGATCACACGGTTGATCATACTCTGGGTTCCACATGCATGTTTTAGCTGAAGGAAGAATCCCTTAAACCTGGAGAGTTGAGACCCGTGGAATGGGTACCATGCAATATGACTTCAAAGGGTCTTCATTTGCTCACCAAAACTCTCCAATCCTATCACTGCTGCGTTTTTGCCCCTGTACTCACGATTGATTCACTTTCAGAGACATAGCAATCCATAGGTTTTAAGATACTTACTAGTCAGGTACATTATTAGGCGTTTAATATGGGGTTTTGAGTCCATTTCGTTGAGCAAGGAGTAGCTCTTGTCTATTACATATTTGGCTTAAGGAACTTTATCTGTGCTCATTTCAATCTCTGGTTTTATGCAGCACCCCAACTCACCTTTCCCCTTAAGCAAGCATAAGTTGATTTTCTAAATTTGGGACCATGTTCTGTTTTGAAATTCAGTTCCTGTGTAGCCAAGTTTACATTCCGTGTATTAGTGATATCTTATGATGTTTCTTTTTCTGTGTGACTTATTTCAGTTAGAATCATCATACCTGAATCCACTCATTATGCTGCTATGGGCCTGATGACATAGATGTCATTGCTGAGTGATATTGCATTGTACGTAAGTACCACAACTTCTTTATCCATTTTTCGCTTTATGCGATATTGAACTTTTACCGTAAACGAGTTTCTTGTAAACAGAGCCATCCCAAACTTTGGGGTGGCTGTGTCTTTTTGATTTTAATTTCCCTAAGCTATAGGACCATAAGTGGAAGTGCCCTAGGCTCTGTTGCTTTGTTTTTTAGATGTTTCAGGAAACACCATACACTTCTCCCGAGTGGCTGTTGGCAATTTACATCCCGCCCATCAGCATAACAAGGCTCCCAGTTCTCCATGGCCTGTCCTGCCTTTCTGGATTTTACACTTTTTTCAGATGGCCCTTTTGACGGGGGGGAAGTGAGACTTCATTGTAGTGCAGATTTCCTTTGCAAGCTTGCTTGGTTGGCCAAAAAGGGCGTATGCGTTTTTTCCTGAATATATTCAGGAAAAAACGCATACGCCCTTTTTGGCCAAGTGCATCATTGTCGACCTTCTGCCTCTTTTCCTATGCTTTAAATGCAATTCCAGTCTACCTCCTGAAATCGGTTTCCTGCAATTCTGCCCGGTTTTCAAGTCCTCTTGGCAGCCTTACTTCAGTATATTTTTGGATGATAGCTGTCATTTATAACTCTGCAGGTTTGTGAATTACAGTGCCCCTGAGCTCCTTTCTTCAACTCGCTTTCTTGTGAGCTGGCCGCAACACCGCAGGATTGCTTCAGGCCCTAATCTGGTTCCGGCATGGCACGCTGAGCCTTTGGTTAATTCCTCTTCCTGGTGGGAAATGAGAGTTAAATTTTCCCGTCCAGACACCTCCAGCTAGTCTCTCATTGGTTCTCCCTATTCCTGTTCATCTTCCGCGGAATTTGCAAACTGGGCCAAACAGGAGGTTAAAGGCACTGACTCTCCAAGTCGGGAGAGTGTTAGTAAAGCATCTGGAATGTTGCACCCGAGTACCAGGGGACGAGAACTGAGACATATTTCAACACGTCTCCCGATCACACGGTTGATCATACTCTGGGTTCCACATGCATGTTTTAGCTGAAGGAAGAATCCCTTAAACCTGGAGAGTTGAGACCCGTGGAATGGGTACCATGCAATATGACTTCAAAGGGTCTTCATTTGCTCACCAAAACTCTCCAATCCTATCACTGCTGCGTTTTTGCCCCTGTACTCACGATTGATTCACTTTCAGAGACATAGCAATCCATAGGTTTTAAGATACTTACTAGTCAGGTACATTATTAGGCGTTTAATATGGGGTGTTGAGTCCATTTCGTTGAGCAAGGAGTAGCTCTTGTCTATTACATATTTGGCTTAAGGAACTTTATCTGTGCTCATTTCAATCTCTGGTTTTATGCAGCACCCCAACTCACCTTTCCCCTTAAGCAAGCATAAGTTGATTTTCTAAATTTGGGACCATGTTCTGTTTTGAAATTCAGTTCCTGTGTAGCCAAGTTTACATTCCGTGTATTAGTGATATCTTATGATGTTTCTTTTTCTGTGTGACTTATTTCAGTTAGAATCATCATACCTGAATCCACTCATTATGCTGCTATGGGCCTGATGACATAGATGTCATTGCTGAGTGATATTGCATTGTACGTAAGTACCACAACTTCTTTATCCATTTTTCGCTTTATGCGATATTGAACTTGTACCGTAAACGAGTTTCTTGTAAACAGAGCCATCCCAAACTTTGGGGTGGCTGTGTCTTTTTGATTTCAATTTCCCTAAACTATAGGACCATAAGTGGAAGTGCCCTAGGCTCTGTTGCTTTGTTTTTTAGATGTTTCAGGAAACACCATACACTTCTCCCGAGTGGCTGTTGGCAATTTACATCCCGCCCATCAGCATAACAAGGCTCCCAGTTCTCCATGGCCTGTCCTGCCTTTCTGGATTTTACACTTTTTTCAGATGGCCCTTTTCACGGGGGGGAAGTGAGACTTCATTGTAGTGCAGATTTCCTTTGCAAGCTTGCTTGGTTGGCCAAAAAGGGCGTATGCGTTTTTTCCTGAATATATTCAGGAAAAAACGCATACGCCCTTTTTGGCCAAGTGCATCATTGTCGACCTTCTGCCTCTTTTCCTATGCTTTAAATGCAATTCCAGTCTACCTCCTGAAATCGGTTTCCTGCAATTCTGCCCGGCTTTCAAGTCCTCTTGGCAGCCTTACTTCAGTATATTTTTGGATGATAGCTGTCATTTATAACTCTGCAGGTTTGTGAATTACAGTGCCCCTGAGCTCCTTTCTTCAACTCGCTTTCTTGTGAGCTGGCCGCAACACCGCAGGATTGCTTCAGGCCCTAATCTGGTTCCGGCATGGCACGCTGAGCCTTTGGTTAATTCCTCTTCCTGGTGGGAAATGAGAGTTAAATTTTCCCGTCCAGACACCTCCAGCTAGTCTCTCATTGGTTCTCCCTATTCCTGTTCATCTTCCACGGAATTTGCAAACTGGGCCAAACAGGAGGTTAAAGGCACTGACTCTCCAAGTCGGGAGAGTGTTAGTAAAGCATCTGGAATGTTGCACCCGAGTACCAGGGGACGAGAACTGAGACATATTTCAACACGTCTCCCGATCACACGGTTGATCATACTCTGGGTTCCACATGCATGTTTTAGCTGAAGGAAGAATCCCTTAAACCTGGAGAGTTGAGACCCGTGGAATGGGTACCATGCAATATGACTTCAAAGGGTCTTCATTTGCTCACCAAAACTCTCCAATCCTATCACTGCTGCGTTTTTGCCCCTGTACTCACGATTGATTCACTTTCAGAGACATAGCAATCCATAGGTTTTAAGATACTTACTAGTCAGGTACATTATTAGGCGTTTAATATGGGGTGTTGAGTCCATTTCGTTGAGCAAGGAGTAGCTCTTGTCTATTACATATTTGGCTTAAGGAACTTTATCTGTGCTCATTTCAATCTCTGGTTTTATGCAGCACCCCAACTCACCTTTCCCCTTAAGCAAGCATAAGTTGATTTTCTAAATTTGGGACCATGTTCTGTTTTGAAATTCAGTTCCTGTGTAGCCAAGTTTACATTCCGTGTATTAGTGATATCTTATGATGTTTCTTTTTCTGTGTGACTTATTTCAGTTAGAATCATCATACCTGAATCCACTCATTATGCTGCTATGGGCCTGATGACATAGATGTCATTGCTGAGTGATATTGCATTGTACGTAAGTACCACAACTTCTTTATCCATTTTTCGCTTTATGCGATATTGAACTTGTACCGTAAACGAGTTTCTTGTAAACAGAGCCATCCCAAACTTTGGGGTGGCTGTGTCTTTTTGATTTTAATTTCCCTAAGCTATAGGACCATAAGTGGAAGTGCCCTAGGCTCTGTTGCTTTGTTTTTTAGATGTTTCAGGAAACACCATACACTTCTCCCGAGTGGCTGTTGGCAATTTACATCCCGCCCATCAGCATAACAAGGCTCCCAGTTCTCCATGGCCTGTCCTGCCTTTCTGGATTTTACACTTTTTTCAGATGGCCCTTTTGACGGGGGGGGAAGTGAGACTTCATTGTAGTGCAGATTTCCTTTGCAAGCTTGCTTGGTTGGCCAAAAAGGGCGTATGCGTTTTTTCCTGAATATATTCAGGAAAAAACGCATACGCCCTTTTTGGCCAAGTGCATCATTGTCGACCTTCTGCCTCTTTTCCTATGCTTTAAATGCAATTCCAGTCTACCTCCTGAAATCGGTTTCCTGCAATTCTGCCCGGCTTTCAAGTCCTCTTGGCAGCCTTACTTCAGTATATTTTTGGATGATAGCTGTCATTTATAACTCTGCAGGTTTGTGAATTACAGTGCCCCTGAGCTCCTTTCTTCAACTCGCTTTCTTGTGAGCTGGCCGCAACACCGCAGGATTGCTTCAGGCCCTAATCTGGTTCCGGCATGGCACGCTGAGCCTTTGGTTAATTCCTCTTCCTGGTGGGAAATGAGAGTTAAATTTTCCCGTCCAGACACCTCCAGCTAGTCTCTCATTGGTTCTCCCTATTCCTGTTCATCTTCCGCGGAATTTGCAAACTGGGCCAAACAGGAGGTTAAAGGCACTGACTCTCCAAGTCGGGAGAGTGTTAGTAAAGCATCTGGAATGTTGCACCCGAGTACCAGGGGACGAGAACTGAGACATATTTCAACACGTCTCCCGATCACACGGTTGATCATACTCTGGGTTCCACATGCATGTTTTAGCTGAAGGAAGAATCCCTTAAACCTGGAGAGTTGAGACCCGTGGAATGGGTACCATGCAATATGACTTCAAAGGGTCTTCATTTGCTCACCAAAACTCTCCAATCCTATCACTGCTGCGTTTTTGCCCCTGTACTCACGATTGATTCACTTTCAGAGACATAGCAATCCATAGGTTTTAAGATACTTACTAGTCAGGTACATTATTAGGCGTTTAATATGGGGTTTTGAGTCCATTTCGTTGAGCAAGGAGTAGCTCTTGTCTATTACATATTTGGCTTAAGGAACTTTATCTGTGCTCATTTCAATCTCTGGTTTTATGCAGCACCCCAACTCACCTTTCCCCTTAAGCAAGCATAAGTTGGTTTTCTAAATTTGGGACCATGTTCTGTTTTGAAATTCAGTTCCTGTGTAGCCAAGTTTACATTCCGTGTATTAGTGATATCTTATGATGTTTCTTTTTCTGTGTGACTTATTTCAGTTAGAATCATCATACCTGAATCCACTCATTATGCTGCTATGGGCCTGATGACATAGATGTCATTGCTGAGTGATATTGCATTGTACGTAAGTACCACAACTTCTTTATCCATTTTTCGCTTTATGCGATATTGAACTTGTACCGTAAACGAGTTTCTTGTAAACAGAGCCATCCCAAACTTTGGGGTGGCTGTGTCTTTTTGATTTTAATTTCCCTAAGCTATAGGACCATAAGTGGAAGTGCCCTAGGCTCTGTTGCTTTGTTTTTTAGATGTTTCAGGAAACACCATACACTTCTCCCGAGTGGCTGTTGGCAATTTACATCCCGCCCATCAGCATAACAAGGCTCCCAGTTCTCCATGGCCTGTCCTGCCTTTCTGGATTTTACACTTTTTTCAGATGGCCCTTTTGACGGGGGGGAAGTGAGACTTCATTGTAGTGCAGATTTCCTTTGCAAGCTTGCTTGGTTGGCCAAAAAGGGCGTATGCGTTTTTTCCTGAATATATTCAGGAAAAAACGCATACGCCCTTTTTGGCCAAGTGCATCATTGTCGACCTTCTGCCTCTTTTCCTATGCTTTAAATGCAATTCCAGTCTACCTCCTGAAATCGGTTTCCTGCAATTCTGCCCGTCTTTCAAGTCCTCTTGGCAGCCTTACTTCAGTATATTTTTGGATGATAGCTGTCATTTATAACTCTGCAGGTTTGTGAATTACAGTGCCCCTGAGCTCCTTTCTTCAACTCGCTTTCTTGTGAGCTGGCCGCAACACCGCAGGATTGCTTCAGGCCCTAATCTGGTTCCGGCATGGCACGCTGAGCCTTTGGTTAATTCCTCTTCCTGGTGGGAAATGAGAGTTAAATTTTCCCGTCCAGACACCTCCAGCTAGTCTCTCATTGGTTCTCCCTATTCCTGTTCATCTTCCGCGGAATTTGCAAACTGGGCCAAACAGGAGGTTAAAGGCACTGACTCTCCAAGTCGGGAGAGTGTTAGTAAAGCATCTGGAATGTTGCACCCGAGTACCAGGGGACGAGAACTGAGACATATTTCAACACGTCTCCCGATCACACGGTTGATCATACTCTGGGTTCCACATGCATGTTTTAGCTGAAGGAAGAATCCCTTAAACCTGGAGAGTTGAGACCCGTGGAATGGGTACCATGCAATATGACTTCAAAGGGTCTTCATTTGCTCACCAAAACTCTCCAAACCTATCACTGCTGCGTTTTTGCCCCTGTACTCACGATTGATTCACTTTCAGAGACATAGCAATCCATAGGTTTTAAGATACTTACTAGTCAGGTACATTATTAGGCGTTTAATATGGGGTTTTGAGTCCATTTCGTTGAGCAAGGAGTAGCTCTTGTCTATTACATATTTGGCTTAAGGAACTTTATCTGTGCTCATTTCAATCTCTGGTTTTATGCAGCACCCCAACTCACCTTTCCCCTTAAGCAAGCATAAGTTGGTTTTCTAAATTTGGGACCATGTTCTGTTTTGAAATTCAGTTCCTGTGTAGCCAAGTTTACATTCCGTGTATTAGTGATATCTTATGATGTTTCTTTTTCTGTGTGACTTATTTCAGTTAGAATCATCATACCTGAATCCACTCATTATGCTGCTATGGGCCTGATGACATAGATGTCATTGCTGAGTGATATTGCATTGTACGTAAGTACCACAACTTCTTTATCCATTTTTCGCTTTCTGCGATATTGAACTTGTACCGTAAACGAGTTTCTTGTAAACAGAGCCATCCCAAACTTTGGGGTGGCTGTGTCTTTTGGATTTTAATTTCCCTAAGCTATAGGACCATAAGTGGAAGTGCCCTAGGCTCTGTTGCTTTGTTTTTTAGATGTTTCAGGAAACACCATACACTTCTCCCGAGTGGCTGTTGGCAATGTACATCCCGCCCATCAGCATAACAAGGCTCCCAGTTCTCCATGGCCTGTCCTGCCTTTCTGGATTTTACACTTTTTTCAGATGGCCCTTTTGACGGGGGGGAAGTGAGACTTCATTGTAGTGCAGATTTCCTTTGCAAGCTTGCTTGGTTGGCCAAAAAGGGCGTATGCGTTTTTTCCTGAATATATTCAGGAAAAAACGCATACGCCCTTTTTGGCCAAGTGCATCATTGTCGACCTTCTGCCTCTTTTCCTATGCTTTAAATGCAATTCCAGTCTACCTCCTGAAATCGGTTTCCTGCAATTCTGCCCGGCTTTCAAGTCCTCTTGGCAGCCTTACTTCAGTATATTTTTGGATGATAGCTGTCATTTATAACTCTGCAGGTTTGTGAATTACAGTGCCCCTGAGCTCCTTTCTTCAACTCGCTTTCTTGTGAGCTGGCCGCAACACCGCAGGATTGCTTCAGGCCCTAATCTGGTTCCGGCATGGCACGCTGAGCCTTTGGTTAATTCCTCTTCCTGGTGGGAAATGAGAGTTAAATTTTCCCGTCCAGACACCTCCAGCTAGTCTCTCATTGGTTCTCCCTATTCCTGTTCATCTTCCGCGGAATTTGCAAACTGGGCCAAACAGGAGGTTAAAGGCACTGACTCTCCAAGTCGGGAGAGTGTTAGTAAAGCATCTGGAATGTTGCACCCGAGTACCAGGGGACGAGAACTGAGACATATTTCAACACGTCTCCCGATCACACGGTTGATCATACTCTGGGTTCCACATGCATGTTTTAGCTGAAGGAAGAATCCCTTAAACCTGGAGAGTTGAGACCCGTGGAATGGGTACCATGCAATATGACTTCAAAGGGTCTTCATTTGCTCACCAAAACTCTCCAATCCTATCACTGCTGCGTTTTTGCCCCTGTACTCACGATTGATTCACTTTCAGAGACATAGCAATCCATAGGTTTTAAGATACTTACTAGTCAGGTACATTATTAGGTGTTTAATATGGGGTTTTGAGTCCATTTCGTTGAGCAAGGAGTAGCTCTTGTCTATTACATATTTGGCTTAAGGAACTTTATCTGTGCTCATTTCAATCTCTGGTTTTATGCAGCACCCCAACTCACCTTTCCCCTTAAGCAAGCATAAGTTGGTTTTCTAAATTTGGGACCATGTTCTGTTTTGAAATTCAGTTCCTGTGTAGCCAAGTTTACATTCCGTGTATTAGTGATATCTTATGATGTTTCTTTTTCTGTGTGACTTATTTCAGTTAGAATCATCATACCTGAATCCACTCATTATGCTGCTATGGGCCTGATGACATAGATGTCATTGCTGAGTGATATTGCATTGTACGTAAGTACCACAACTTCTTTATCCATTTTTCGCTTTCTGCGATATTGAACTTGTACCGTAAACGAGTTTCTTGTAAACAGAGCCATCCCAAACTTTGGGGTGGCTGTGTCTTTTGGATTTTAATTTCCCTAAGCTATAGGACCATAAGTGGAAGTGCCCTAGGCTCTGTTGCTTTGTTTTTTAGATGTTTCAGGAAACACCATACACTTCTCCCGAGTGGCTGTTGGCAATGTACATCCCGCCCATCAGCATAACAAGGCTCCCAGTTCTCCATGGCCTGTCCTGCCTTTCTGGATTTTACACTTTTTTCAGATGGCCCTTTTGACGGGGGGGAAGTGAGACTTCATTGTGGTGCAGATTTCCTTTGCAAGCTTGCTTGGTTGGCCAAAAAGGGCGTATGCGTTTTTTCCTGAATATATTCAGGAAAAAACGCATACGCCCTTTTTGGCCAAGTGCATCATTGTCGACCTTCTGCCTCTTTTCCTATGCTTTAAATGCAATTCCAGTCTACCTCCTGAAATCGGTTTCCTGCAATTCTGCCCGGCTTTCAAGTCCTCTTGGCAGCCTTACTTCAGTATATTTTTGGATGATAGCTGTCATTTATAACTCTGCAGGTTTGTGAATTACAGTGCCCCTGAGCTCCTTTCTTCAACTCGCTTTCTTGTGAGCTGGCCGCAACACCGCAGGATTGCTTCAGGCCCTAATCTGGTTCCGGCATGGCACGCTGAGCCTTTGGTTAATTCCTCTTCCTGGTGGGAAATGAGAGTTAAATTTTCCCGTCCAGACACCTCCAGCTAGTCTCTCATTGGTTCTCCCTATTCCTGTTCATCTTCCGCGGAATTTGCAAACTGGGCCAAACAGGAGGTTAAAGGCACTGACTCTCCAAGTCGGGAGAGTGTTAGTAAAGCATCTGGAATGTTGCACCCGAGTACCAGGGGACGAGAACTGAGACATATTTCAACACGTCTCCCGATCACACGGTTGATCATACTCTGGGTTCCACATGCATGTTTTAGCTGAAGGAAGAATCCCTTAAACCTGGAGAGTTGAGACCCGTGGAATGGGTACCATGCAATATGACTTCAAAGGGTCTTCATTTGCTCACCAAAACTCTCCAATCCTATCACTGCTGCGTTTTTGCCCCTGTACTCACGATTGATTCACTTTCAGAGACATAGCAATCCATAGGTTTTAAGATACTTACTAGTCAGGTACATTATTAGGTGTTTAATATGGGGTTTTGAGTCCATTTCGTTGAGCAAGGAGTAGCTCTTGTCTATTACATATTTGGCTTAAGGAACTTTATCTGTGCTCATTTCAATCTCTGGTTTTATGCAGCACCCCAACTCACCTTTCCCCTTAAGCAAGCATAAGTTGGTTTTCTAAATTTGGGACCATGTTCTGTTTTGAAATTCAGTTCCTGTGTAGCCAAGTTTACATTCCGTGTATTAGTGATATCTTATGATGTTTCTTTTTCTGTGTGACTTATTTCAGTTAGAATCATCATACCTGAATCCACTCATTATGCTGCTATGGGCCTGATGACATAGATGTCATTGCTGAGTGATATTGCATTGTACGTAAGTACCACAACTTCTTTATCCATTTTTCGCTTTATGCGATATTGAACTTGTACCGTAAACGAGTTTCTTGTAAACAGAGCCATCCCAAACTTTGGGGTGGCTGTGTCTTTTTGATTTTAATTTCCCTAAGCTATAGGACCATAAGTGGAAGTGCCCTAGGCTCTGTTGCTTTGTTTTTTAGATGTTTCAGGAAACACCATACACTTCTCCCGAGTGGCTGTTGGCAAGTTACATCCGGCCCATCAGCATAACAAGGCTCCCAGTTCTCCATGGCCTGTCCTGCCTTTCTGGATTTTACACTTTTTTCAGATGGCCCTTTTGACGGGGGGGAAGTGAGACTTCATTGTAGTGCAGATTTCCTTTGCAAGCTTGCTTGGTTGGCCAAAAAGGGCGTATGCGTTTTTTCCTGAATATATTCAGGAAAAAACGCATACGCCCTTTTTGGCCAAGTGCATCATTGTCGACCTTCTGCCTCTTTTCCTATGCTTTAAATGCAATTCCAGTCTACCTCCTGAAATCGGTTTCCTGCAATTCTGCCCGGCTTTCAAGTCCTCTTGGCAGCCTTACTTCAGTATATTTTTGGATGATAGCTGTCATTTATAACTCTGCAGGTTTGTGAATTACAGTGCCCCTGAGCTCCTTTCTTCAACTCGCTTTCTTGTGAGCTGGCCGCAACACCGCAGGATTGCTTCAGGCCCTAATCTGGTTCCGGCATGGCACGCTGAGCCTTTGGTTAATTCCTCTTCCTGGTGGGAAATGAGAGTTAAATTTTCCCGTCCAGACACCTCCAGCTAGTCTCTCATTGGTTCTCCCTATTCCTGTTCATCTTCCGCGGAATTTGCAAACTGGGCCAAACAGGAGGTTAAAGGCACTGACTCTCCAAGTCGGGAGAGTGTTAGTAAAGCATCTGGAATGTTGCACCCGAGTACCAGGGGACGAGAACTGAGACATATTTCAACACGTCTCCCGATCACACGGTTGATCATACTCTGGGTTCCACATGCATGTTTTAGCTGAAGGAAGAATCCCTTAAACCTGGAGAGTTGAGACCCGTGGAATGGGTACCATGCAATATGACTTCAAAGGGTCTTCATTTGCTCACCAAAACTCTCCAATCCTATCACTGCTGCGTTTTTGCCCCTGTACTCACGATTGATTCACTTTCAGAGACATAGCAATCCATAGGTTTTAAGATACTTACTAGTCAGGTACATTATTAGGTGTTTAATATGGGGTTTTGAGTCCATTTCGTTGAGCAAGGAGTAGCTCTTGTCTATTACATATTTGGCTTAAGGAACTTTATCTGTGCTCATTTCAATCTCTGGTTTTATGCAGCACCCCAACTCACCTTTCCCCTTAAGCAAGCATAAGTTGGTTTTCTAAATTTGGGACCATGTTCTGTTTTGAAATTCAGTTCCTGTGTAGCCAAGTTTACATTCCGTGTATTAGTGATATCTTATGATGTTTCTTTTTCTGTGTGACTTATTTCAGTTAGAATCATCATACCTGAATCCACTCATTATGCTGCTATGGGCCTGATGACATAGATGTCATTGCTGAGTGATATTGCATTGTACGTAAGTACCACAACTTCTTTATCCATTTTTCGCTTTATGCGATATTGAACTTGTACCGTAAACGAGTTTCTTGTAAACAGAGCCATCCCAAACTTTGGGGTGGCTGTGTCTTTTTGATTTTAATTTCCCTAAGCTATAGGACCATAAGTGGAAGTGCCCTAGGCTCTGTTGCTTTGTTTTTTAGATGTTTCAGGAAACACCATACACTTCTCCCGAGTGGCTGTTGGCAAGTTACATCCGGCCCATCAGCATAACAAGGCTCCCAGTTCTCCATGGCCTGTCCTGCCTTTCTGGATTTTACACTTTTTTCAGATGGCCCTTTTGACGGGGGGGAAGTGAGACTTCATTGTAGTGCAGATTTCCTTTGCAAGCTTGCTTGGTTGGCCAAAAAGGGCGTATGCGTTTTTTCCTGAATATATTCAGGAAAAAACGCATACGCCCTTTTTGGCCAAGTGCATCATTGTCGACCTTCTGCCTCTTTTCCTATGCTTTAAATGCAATTCCAGTCTACCTCCTGAAATCGGTTTCCTGCAATTCTGCCCGGCTTTCAAGTCCTCTTGGCAGCCTTACTTCAGTATATTTTTGGATGATAGCTGTCATTTATAACTCTGCAGGTTTGTGAATTACAGTGCCCCTGAGCTCCTTTCTTCAACTCGCTTTCTTGTGAGCTGGCCGCAACACCGCAGGATTGCTTCAGGCCCTAATCTGGTTCCGGCATGGCACGCTGAGCCTTTGGTTAATTCCTCTTCCTGGTGGGAAATGAGAGTTAAATTTTCCCGTCCAGACACCTCCAGCTAGTCTCTCATTGGTTCTCCCTATTCCTGTTCATCTTCCGCGGAATTTGCAAACTGGGCCAAACAGGAGGTTAAAGGCACTGACTCTCCAAGTCGGGAGAGTGTTAGTAAAGCATCTGGAATGTTGCACCCGAGTACCAGGGGACGAGAACTGAGACATATTTCAACACGTCTCCCGATCACACGGTTGATCATACTCTGGGTTCCACATGCATGTTTTAGCTGAAGGAAGAATCCCTTAAACCTGGAGAGTTGAGACCCGTGGAATGGGTACCATGCAATATGACTTCAAAGGGTCTTCATTTGCTCACCAAAACTCTCCAATCCTATCACTGCTGCGTTTTTGCCCCTGTACTCACGATTGATTCACTTTCAGAGACATAGCAATCCATAGGTTTTAAGATACTTACTAATCAGGTACATTATTAGGCATTTAATATGGGGTTTTGAGTCCATTTCGTTGAGCAAGGAGTAGCTCTTGTCTATTACATATTTGGCTTAAGGAACTTTATCTGTGCTCATTTCAATCTCTGGTTTTATGCAGCACCCCAACTCACCTTTCCCCTTAAGCAAGCATAAGTTGATTTTCTAAATTTGGGACCATGTTCTGTTTTGAAATTCAGTTCCTGTGTAGCCAAGTTTACATTCCGTGTATTAGTGATATCTTATGATGTTTCTTTTTCTGTGTGACTTATTTCAGTTAGAATCATCATACCTGAATCCACTCATTATGCTGCTATGGGCCTGATGACATAGATGTCATTGCTGAGTGATATTGCATTGTACGTAAGTACCACAACTTCTTTATCCATTTTTCGCTTTATGCGATATTGAACTTGTACCGTAAACGAGTTTCTTGTAAACAGAGCCATCCCAAACTTTGGGGTGGCTGTGTCTTTTTGATTTTAATTTCCCTAAGCTATAGGACCATAAGTGGAAGTGCCCTAGGCTCTGTTGCTTTGTTTTTTAGATGTTTCAGGAAACACCATACACTTCTCCCGAGTGGCTGTTGGCAATGTACATCCCGCCCATCAGCATAACAAGGCTCCCAGTTCTCCATGGCCTGTCCTGCCTTTCTGGATTTTACACTTTTTTCAGATGGCCCTTTTGACGGGGGGGAAGTGAGACTTCATTGTAGTGCAGATTTCCTTTGCAAGCTTGCTTGGTTGGCCAAAAAGGGCGTATGCGTTTTTTCCTGAATATATTCAGGAAAAAACGCATACGCCCTTTTTGGCCAAGTGCATCATTGTCGACCTTCTGCCTCTTTTCCTATGCTTTAAATGCAATTCCAGTCTACCTCCTGAAATCGGTTTCCTGCAATTCTGCCCGGCTTTCAAGTCCTCTTGGCAGCCTTACTTCAGTATATTTTTGGATGATAGCTGTCATTTATAACTCTGCAGGTTTGTGAATTACAGTGCCCCTGAGCTCCTTTCTTCAACTCGCTTTCTTGTGAGCTGGCCGCAACACCGCAGGATTGCTTCAGGCCCTAATCTGGTTCCGGCATGGCACGCTGAGCCTTTGGTTAATTCCTCTTCCTGGTGGGAAATGAGAGTTAAATTTTCCCGTCCAGACACCTCCAGCTAGTCTCTCATTGGTTCTCCCTATTCCTGTTCATCTTCCGCGGAATTTGCAAACTGGGCCAAACAGGAGGTTAAAGGCACTGACTCTCCAAGTCGGGAGAGTGTTAGTAAAGCATCTGGAATGTTGCACCCGAGTACCAGGGGACGAGAACTGAGACATATTTCAACACGTCTCCCGATCACACGGTTGATCATACTCTGGGTTCCACATGCATGTTTTAGCTGAAGGAAGAATCCCTTAAACCTGGAGAGTTGAGACCCGTGGAATGGGTACCATGCAATATGACTTCAAAGGGTCTTCAGTTGCTCACCAAAACTCTCCAATCCTATCACTGCTGCGTTTTTGCCCCTGTACTCACGATTGATTCACTTTCAGAGACATAGCAATCCATAGGTTTTAAGATACTTACTAGTCAGGTACATTATTAGGCGTTTAATATGGGGTTTTGAGTCCATTTCATTGAGCAAGGAGTAGCTCTTGTCTATTACATATTTGGCTTAAGGAACTTTATCTGTGCTCATTTCAATCTCTGGTTTTATGCAGCACCCCAACTCACCTTTCCCCTTAAGCAAGCATAAGTTGATTTTCTAAATTTGGGACCATGTTCTGTTTTGAAATTCAGTTCCTGTGTAGCCAAGTTTACATTCCGTGTATTAGTGATATCTTATGATGTTTCTTTTTCTGTGTGACTTATTTCAGTTAGAATCATCATACCTGAATCCACTCATTATGCTGCTATGGGCCTGATGACATAGATGTCATTGCTGAGTGATATTGCATTGTACGTAAGTACCACAACTTCTTTATCCATTTTTCGCTTTATGCGATATTGAACTTGCACCGTAAATGAGTTTCTTGTAAACAGAGCCGTCCCAAACTTTGGGGTGGCTGTGTCTTTTTGATTTTAATTTCCCTAAGCTATAGGACCATAAGTGGAAGTGCCCTAGGCTCTGTTGCTTTGTTTTTTAGATGTTTCAGGAAACACCATACACTTCTCCCGAGTGGCTGTTGGCAATGTACATCCCGCCCATCAGCATAACAAGGCTCCCAGTTCTCCATGGCCTGTCCTGCCTTTCTGGATTTTACACTTTTTTCAGATGGCCCTTTTGACGGGGGGGGGGGGAAGTGAGACTTCATTGTAGTGCAGATTTCCTTTGCAAGCTTGCTTGGTTGACCAAAAAGGGCGTATGCGTTTTTTCCTGAATATATTCAGGAAAAAACGCATACGCCCTTTTTGGCCAAGTGCATCATTGTCGACCTTCTGCCTCTTTTCCTATGCTTTAAATGCAATTCCAGTCTACCTCCTGAAATCGGTTTCCTGCAATTCTGCCCGGCTTTCAAGTCCTCTTGGCAGCCTTACTTCAGTATATTTTTGGATGATAGCTGTCATTTATAACTCTGCAGGTTTGTGAATTACAGTGCCCCTGAGCTCCTTTCTTCAACTCGCTTTCTTGTGAGCTGGCCGCAACACCGCAGGATTGCTTCAGGCCCTAATCTGGTTCCGGCATGGCACGCTGAGCCTTTGGTTAATTCCTCTTCCTGGTGGGAAATGAGAGTTAAATTTTCCCGTCCAGACACCTCCAGCTAGTCT
Source organism: Orcinus orca (assembly GCF_937001465.1). Lineage (NCBI taxonomy): Eukaryota > Metazoa > Chordata > Mammalia > Artiodactyla > Delphinidae > Orcinus > Orcinus orca. The sequence goes on along the minus strand of NW_026044034.1, from coordinate 150,798 downwards.
CTCATTGGTTCTCCCTATTCCTGTTCATCTTCCGCGGAATTTGCAAACTGGGCCAAACAGGAGGTTAAAGGCACTGACTCTCCAAGTCGGGAGAGTGTTAGTAAAGCATCTGGAATGTTGCACCCGAGTACCAGGGGACGAGAACTGAGACATATTTCAACACGTCTCCCGATCACACGGTTGATCATACTCTGGGTTCCACATGCATGTTTTAGCTGAAGGAAGAATCCCTTAAACCTGGAGAGTTGAGACCCGTGGAATGGGTACCATGCAATATGATTTCAAAGGGTCTTCATTTGCTCACCAAAACTCTCCAATCCTATCACTGCTGCGTTTTTGCCCCTGTACTCACGATTGATTCACTTTCAGAGACATAGCAATCCATAGGTTTTAAGATACTTACTAGTCAGGTACATTATTAGGCGTTTAATATGGGGTTTTGAGTCCATTTCGTTGAGCAAGGAGTAGCTCTTGTCTATTACATATTTGGCTTAAGGAACTTTATCTGTGCTCATTTCAATCTCTGGTTTTATGCAGCACCCCAACTCACCTTTCCCCTTAAGCAAGCATAAGTTGGTTTTCTAAATTTGGGACCATGTTCTGTTTTGAAATTCAGTTCCTGTGTAGCCAAGTTTACATTCCGTGTATTAGTGATATCTTATGATGTTTCTTTTTCTGTGTGACTTATTTCAGTTAGAATCATCATACCTGAATCCACTCATTATGCTGCTATGGGCCTGATGACATAGATGTCATTGCTGAGTGATATTGCATTGTACGTAAGTACCACAACTTCTTTATCCATTTTTCGCTTTATGCGATATTGAACTTGTACCGTAAACGAGTTTCTTGTAAACAGAGCCATCCCAAACTTTGGGGTGGCTGTGTCTTTTTGATTTTAATTTCCCTAAGCTATAGGACCATAAGTGGAAGTGCCCTAGGCTCTGTTGCTTTGTTTTTTAGATGTTTCAGGAAACACCATACACTTCTCCCGAGTGGCTGTTGGCAATGTACATCCCGCCCATCAGCATAACATGGCTCCCAGTTCTCCATGGCCTGTCCTGCCTTTCTGGATTTTACACTTTTTTCAGATGGCCCTTTTGACGGGGGGGAAGTGAGACTTCATTGTAGTGCAGATTTCCTTTGCAAGCTTGCTTGGTTGGCCAAAAAGGGCGTATGCGTTTTTTCCTGAATATATTCAGGAAAAAACGCATACGCCCTTTTTGGCCAAGTGCATCATTGTCGACCTTCTGCCTCTTTTCCTATGCTTTAAATGCAATTCCAGTCTACCTCCTGAAATCGGTTTCCTGCAATTCTGCCCGGCTTTCAAGTCCTCTTGGCAGCCTTACTTCAGTATATTTTTGGATGATAGCTGTCATTTATAACTCTGCAGGTTTGTGAATTACAGTGCCCCTGAGCTCCTTTCTTCAACTCGCTTTCTTGTGAGCTGGCCGCAACACCGCAGGATTGCTTCAGGCCCTAATCTGGTTCCGGCATGGCACGCTGAGCCTTTGGTTAATTCCTCTTCCTGGTGGGAAATGAGAGTTAAATTTTCCCGTCCAGACACCTCCAGCTAGTCTCTCATTGGTTCTCCCTATTCCTGTTCATCTTCCGCGGAATTTGCAAACTGGGCCAAACAGGAGGTTAAAGGCACTGACTCTCCAAGTCGGGAGAGTGTTAGTAAAGCATCTGGAATGTTGCACCCGAGTACCAGGGGACGAGAACTGAGACATATTTCAACACGTCTCCCGATCACACGGTTGATCATACTCTGGGTTCCACATGCATGTTTTAGCTGAAGGAAGAATCCCTTAAACCTGGAGAGTTGAGACCCGTGGAATGGGTACCATGCAATATGACTTCAAAGGGTCTTCAGTTGCTCACCAAAACTCTCCAATCCTATCACTGCTGCGTTTTTGCCCCTGTACTCACGATTGATTCACTTTCAGAGACATAGCAATCCATAGGTTTTAAGATACTTACTAGTCAGGTACATTATTAGGCGTTTAATATGGGGTTTTGAGTCCATTTCGTTGAGCAAGGAGTAGCTCTTGTCTATTACATATTTGGCTTAAGGAACTTTATCTGTGCTCATTTCAATCTCTGGTTTTATGCAGCACCCCAACTCACCTTTCCCCTTAAGCAAGCATAAGTTGATTTTCTAAATTTGGGACCATGTTCTGTTTTGAAATTCAGTTCCTGTGTAGCCAAGTTTACATTCCGTGTATTAGTGATATCTTATGATGTTTCTTTTTCTGTGTGACTTATTTCAGTTAGAATCATCATACCTGAATCCACTCATTATGCTGCTATGGGCCTGATGACATAGATGTCATTGCTGAGTGATATTGCATTGTACGTAAGTACCACAACTTCTTTATCCATTTTTCGCTTTATGCGATATTGAACTTGTACCGTAAACGAGTGTCTTGTAAACAGAGCCGTCCCAAAATTTGGGGTGGCTGTGTCTTTTTGATTTTAATTTCCCTAAGCTATAGGACCATAAGTGGAAGTGCCCTAGGCTCTGTTGCTTTGTTTTTTAGATGTTTCAGGAAACACCATACACTTCTCCCGAGTGGCTGTTGGCAATTTACATCCCGCCCATCAGCATAACAAGGCTCCCAGTTCTCCATGGCCTGTCCTGCCTTTCTGGATTTTACACTTTTTTCAGATGGCCCTTTTGACGGGGGGGAAGTGAGACTTCATTGTAGTGCAGATTTCCTTTGCAAGCTTGCTTAGTTGGCCAAAAAGGGCGTATGCGTTTTTTCCTGAATATATTCAGGAAAAAACGCATACGCCCTTTTTGGCCAAGTGCATCATTGTCGACCTTCTGCCTCTTTTCCTATGCTTTAAATGCAATTCCAGTCTACCTCCTGAAATCGGTTTCCTGCAATTCTGCCCGGCTTTCAAGTCCTCTTGGCAGCCTTACTTCAGTATATTTTTGGATGATAGCTGTCATTTATAACTCTGCAGGTTTGTGAATTACAGTGCCCCTGAGCTCCTTTCTTCAACTCGCTTTCTTGTGAGCTGGCCGCAACACCGCAGGATTGCTTCAGGCCCTAATCTGGTTCCGGCATGGCACGCTGAGCCTTTGGTTAATTCCTCTTCCTGGTGGGAAATGAGAGTTAAATTTTCCCGTCCAGACACCACCAGCTAGTCTCTCATTGGTTCTCCCTATTCCTGTTCATCTTCCGCGGAATTTGCAAACTGGGCCAAACAGGAGGTTAAAGGCACTGACTCTCCAAGTCGGGAGAGTGTTAGTAAAGCATCTGGAATGTTGCACCCGAGTACCAGGGGACGAGAACTGAGACATATTTCAACACGTCTCCCGATCACACGGTTGATCATACTCTGGGTTCCACATGCATGTTTTAGCTGAAGGAAGAATCCCTTAAACCTGGAGAGTTGAGACCCGTGGAATGGGTACCATGCAATATGACTTCAAAGGGTCTTCATTTGCTCACCAAAACTCTCCAATCCTATCACTGCTGCGTTTTTGCCCCTGTACTCACGATTGATTCACTTTCAGAGACATAGCAATCCATAGGTTTTAAGATACTTACTAGTCAGGTACCTTATTAGGCGTTTAATATGGGGTTTTGAGTCCATTTCGTTGAGCAAGGAGTAGCTCTTGTCTATTACATATTTGGCTTAAGGAACTTTATCTGTGCTCATTTCAATCTCTGGTTTTATGCAGCACCCCAACTCACCTTTCCCCTTAAGCAAGCATAAGTTGGTTTTCTAAATTTGGGACCATGTTCTGTTTTGAAATTCAGTTCCTGTGTAGCCAAGTTTACATTCCGTGTATTAGTGATATCTTATGATGTTTCTTTTTCTGTGTGACTTATTTCAGTTAGAATCATCATACCTGAATCCACTCATTATGCTGCTATGGGCCTGATGACATAGATGTCATTGCTGAGTGATATTGCATTGTACGTAAGTACCACAACTTCTTTATCCATTTTTCGCTTTATGCGATATTGAACTTGTACCGTAAACGAGTTTCTTGTAAACAGAGCCATCCCAAACTTTGGGGTGGCTGTGTCTTTTTGATTTTAATTTCCCTAAGCTATAGGACCATAAGTGGAAGTGCCCTAGGCTCTGTTGCTTTGTTTTTTAGATGTTTCAGGAAACACCATACACTTCTCCCGAGTGGCTGTTGGCAAGTTACATCCCGCCCATCAGCATAACATGGCTCCCAGTTCTCCATGGCCTGTCCTGCCTTTCTGGATTTTACACTTTTTTCAGATGGCCCTTTTGACGGGGGGGAAGTGAGACTTCATTGTAGTGCAGATTTCCTTTGCAAGCTTGCTTGGTTGGCCAAAAAGGGCGTATGCGTTTTTTCCTGAATATATTCAGGAAAAAACGCATACGCCCTTTTTGGCCAAGTGCATCATTGTCGACCTTCTGCCTCTTTTCCTATGCTTTAAATGCAATTCCAGTCTACCTCCTGAAATCGGTTTCCTGCAATTCTGCCCGGCTTTCAAGTCCTCTTGGCAGCCTTACTTCAGTATATTTTTGGATGATAGCTGTCATTTATAACTCTGCAGGTTTGTGAATTACAGTGCCCCTGAGCTCCTTTCTTCAACTCGCTTTCTTGTGAGCTGGCCGCAACACCGCAGGATTGCTTCAGGCCCTAATCTGGTTCCGGCATGGCACGCTGAGCCTTTGGTTAATTCCTCTTCCTGGTGGGAAATGAGAGTTAAATTTTCCCGTCCAGACACCACCAGCTAGTCTCTCATTGGTTCTCCCTATTCCTGTTCATCTTCCGCGGAATTTGCAAACTGGGCCAAACAGGAGGTTAAAGGCACTGACTCTCCAAGTCGGGAGAGTGTTAGTAAAGCATCTGGAATGTTGCACCCGAGTACCAGGGGACGAGAACTGAGACATATTTCAACACGTCTCCCGATCACACGGTTGATCATACTCTGGGTTCCACATGCATGTTTTAGCTGAAGGAAGAATCCCTTAAACCTGGAGAGTTGAGACCCGTGGAATGGGTACCATGCAATATGACTTCAAAGGGTCTTCATTTGCTCACCAAAACTCTCCAATCCTATCACTGCTGCGTTTTTGCCCCTGTACTCACGATTGATTCACTTTCAGAGACATAGCAATCCATAGGTTTTAAGATACTTACTAGTCAGGTACATTATTAGGCGTTTAATATGGGGTTTTGAGTCCATTTCGTTGAGCAAGGAGTAGCTCTTGTCTATTACATATTTGGCTTAAGGAACTTTATCTGTGCTCATTTCAATCTCTGGTTTTATGCAGCACCCCAACTCACCTTTCCCCTTAAGCAAGCATAAGTTGGTTTTCTAAATTTGGGACCATGTTCTGTTTTGAAATTCAGTTCCTGTGTAGCCAAGTTTACATTCCGTGTATTAGTGATATCTTATGATGTTTCTTTTTCTGTGTGACTTATTTCAGTTAGAATCATCATACCTGAATCCACTCATTATGCTGCTATGGGCCTGATGACATAGATGTCATTGCTGAGTGATATTGCATTGTACGTAAGTACCACAACTTCTTTATCCATTTTTCGCTTTATGCGATATTGAACTTGTACCGTAAACGAGTTTCTTGTAAACAGAGCCGTCCCAAACTTTGGGGTGGCTGTGTCTTTTTGATTTTAATTTCCCTAAGCTATAGGACCATAAGTGGAAGTGCCCTAGGCTCTGTTGCTTTGTTTTTTAGATGTTTCAGGAAACACCATACACTTCTCCCGAGTGGCTGTTGGCAAGTTACATCCCGCCCATCAGCATAACATGGCTCCCAGTTCTCCATGGCCTGTCCTGCCTTTCTGGATTTTACACTTTTTTCAGATGGCCCTTTTGACGGGGGGGAAGTGAGACTTCATTGTAGTGCAGATTTCCTTTGCAAGCTTGCTTGGTTGGCCAAAAAGGGCGTATGCGTTTTTTCCTGAATATATTCAGGAAAAAACGCATACGCCCTTTTTGGCCAAGTGCATCATTGTCGACCTTCTGCCTCTTTTCCTATGCTTTAAATGCAATTCCAGTCTACCTCCTGAAATCGGTTTCCTGCAATTCTGCCCGGCTTTCAAGTCCTCTTGGCAGCCTTACTTCAGTATATTTTTGGATGATAGCTGTCATTTATAACTCTGCAGGTTTGTGAATTACAGTGCCCCTGAGCTCCTTTCTTCAACTCGCTTTCTTGTGAGCTGGCCGCAACACCGCAGGATTGCTTCAGGCCCTAATCTGGTTCCGGCATGGCACGCTGAGCCTTTGGTTAATTCCTCTTCCTGGTGGGAAATGGGAGTTAAATTTTCCCGTCCAGACACCTCCAGCTAGTCTCTCATTGGTTCTCCCTATTCCTGTTCATCTTCCACGGAATTTGCAAACTGGGCCAAACAGGAGGTTAAAGGCACTGACTCTCCAAGTCGGGAGAGTGTTAGTAAAGCATCTGGAATGTTGCACCCGAGTACCAGGGGACGAGAACTGAGACATATTTCAACACGTCTCCCGATCACACGGTTGATCATACTCTGGGTTCCACATGCATGTTTTAGCTGAAGGAAGAATCCCTTAAACCTGGAGAGTTGAGACCCGTGGAATGGGTACCATGCAATATGACTTCAAAGGGTCTTCATTTGCTCACCAAAACTCTCCAATCCTATCACTGCTGCGTTTTTGCCCCTGTACTCACGATTGATTCACTTTCAGAGACATAGCAATCCATAGGTTTTAAGATACTTACTAGTCAGGTACATTATTAGGCGTTTAATATGGGGTTTTGAGTCCATTTCGTTGAGCAAGGAGTAGCTCTTGTCTATTACATATTTGGCTTAAGGAACTTTATCTGTGCTCATTTCAATCTCTGGTTTTATGCAGCACCCCAACTCACCTTTCCCCTTAAGCAAGCATAAGTTGGTTTTCTAAATTTGGGACCATGTTCTGTTTTGAAATTCAGTTCCTGTGTAGCCAAGTTTACATTCCGTGTATTAGTGATATCTTATGATGTTTCTTTTTCTGTGTGACTTATTTCAGTTAGAATCATCATACCTGAATCCACTCATTATGCTGCTATGGGCCTGATGACATAGATGTCATTGCTGAGTGATATTGCATTGTACGTAAGTACCACAACTTCTTTATCCATTTTTCGCTTTATGCGATATTGAACTTGTACCGTAAACGAGTTTCTTGTAAACAGAGCCATCCCAAACTTTGGGGTGGCTGTGTCTTTTTGATTTTAATTTCCCTAAGCTATAGGACCATAAGTGGAAGTGCCCTAGGCTCTGTTGCTTTGTTTTTTAGATGTTTCAGGAAACACCATACACTTCTCCCGAGTGGCTGTTGGCAATTTACATCCCGCCCATCAGCATAACAAGGCTCCCAGTTCTCCATGGCCTGTCCTGCCTTTCTGGATTTTACACTTTTTTCAGATGGCCCTTTTGACGGGGGGGAAGTGAGACTTCATTGTAGTGCAGATTTCCTTTGCAAGCTTGCTTGGTTGGCCAAAAAGGGCGTATGCGTTTTTTCCTGAATATATTCAGGAAAAAACGCATACGCCCTTTTTGGCCAAGTGCATCATTGTCGACCTTCTGCCTCTTTTCCTATGCTTTAAATGCAATTCCAGTCTACCTCCTGAAATCGGTTTCCTGCAATTCTGCCCGGCTTTCAAGTCCTCTTGGCAGCCTTACTTCAGTATATTTTTGGATGATAGCTGTCATTTATAACTCTGCAGGTTTGTGAATTACAGTGCCCCTGAGCTCCTTTCTTCAACTCGCTTTCTTGTGAGCTGGCCGCAACACCGCAGGATTGCTTCAGGCCCTAATCTGGTTCCGGCATGGCACGCTGAGCCTTTGGTTAATTCCTCTTCCTGGTGGGAAATGAGAGTTAAATTTTCCCGTCCAGACACCTCCAGCTAGTCTCTCATTGGTTCTCCCTATTCCTGTTCATCTTCCGCGGAATTTGCAAACTGGGCCAAACAGGAGGTTAAAGGCACTGACTCTCCAAGTCGGGAGAGTGTTAGTAAAGCATCTGGAATGTTGCACCCGAGTACCAGGGGACGAGAACTGAGACATATTTCAACACGTCTCCCGATCACACGGTTGATCATACTCTGGGTTCCACATGCATGCTTTAGCTGAAGGAAGAATCCCTTAAACCTGGAGAGTTGAGACCCGTGGAATGGGTACCATGCAATATGACTTCAAAGGGTCTTCATTTGCTCACCAAAACTCTCCAATCCTATCACTGCTGCGTTTTTGCCCCTGTACTCACGATTGATTCACTTTCAGAGACATAGCAATCCATAGGTTTTAAGATACTTACTAGTCAGGTACATTATTAGGCGTTTAATATGGGGTTTATGAGTCCATTTCGTTGAGCAAGGAGTAGCTCTTGTCTATTACATATTTGGCTTAAGGAACTTTATCTGTGCTCATTTCAATCTCTGGTTTTATGCAGCACCCCAACTCACCTTTCCCCTTAAGCAAGCATAAGTTGGTTTTCTAAATTTGGGACCATGTTCTGTTTTGAAATTCAGTTCCTGTGTAGCCAAGTTTACATTCCGTGTATTAGTGATATCTTATGATGTTTCTTTTTCTGTGTGACTTATTTCAGCTAGAATCATCATACCTGAATCCACTCATTATGCTGCTATGGGCCTGATGACATAGATGTCATTGCTGAGTGATATTGCATTGTACGTAAGTACCACAACTTCTTTATCCATTTTTCGCTTTATGCGATATTGAACTTGTACCGTAAACGAGTTTCTTGTAAACAGAGCCGTCCCAAACTTTGGGGTGGCTGTGTCTTTTTGATTTTAATTTCCCTAAGCTATAGGACCATAAGTGGAAGTGCCCTAGGCTCTGTTGCTTTGTTTTTTAGATGTTTCAGGAAACACCATACACTTCTCCCGAGTGGCTGTTGGCAAGTTACATCCCGCCCATCAGCATAACATGGCTCCCAGTTCTCCATGGCCTGTCCTGCCTTTCTGGATTTTACACTTTTTTCAGATGGCCCTTTTGACGGGGGGGAAGTGAGACTTCATTGTAGTGCAGATTTCCTTTGCAAGCTTGCTTGGTTGGCCAAAAAGGGCGTATGCGTTTTTTCCTGAATATATTCAGGAAAAAACGCATACGCCCTTTTTGGCCAAGTGCATCATTGTCGACCTTCTGCCTCTTTTCCTATGCTTTAAATGCAATTCCAGTCTACCTCCTGAAATCGGTTTCCTGCAATTCTGCCCGGCTTTCAAGTCCTCTTGGCAGCCTTACTTCAGTATATTTTTGGATGATAGCTGTCATTTATAACTCTGCAGGTTTGTGAATTACAGTGCCCCTGAGCTCCTTTCTTCAACTCGCTTTCTTGTGAGCTGGCCGCAACACCGCAGGATTGCTTCAGGCCCTAATCTGGTTCCGGCATGGCACGCTGAGCCTTTGGTTAATTCCTCTTCCTGGTGGGAAATGGGAGTTAAATTTTCCCGTCCAGACACCTCCAGCTAGTCTCTCATTGGTTCTCCCTATTCCTGTTCATCTTCCACGGAATTTGCAAACTGGGCCAAACAGGAGGTTAAAGGCACTGACTCTCCAAGTCGGGAGAGTGTTAGTAAAGCATCTGGAATGTTGCACCCGAGTACCAGGGGACGAGAACTGAGACATATTTCAACACGTCTCCCGATCACACGGTTGATCATACTCTGGGTTCCACATGCATGTTTTAGCTGAAGGAAGAATCCCTTAAACCTGGAGAGTTGAGACCCGTGGAATGGGTACCATGCAATATGACTTCAAAGGGTCTTCATTTGCTCACCAAAACTCTCCAATCCTATCACTGCTGCGTTTTTGCCCCTGTACTCACGATTGATTCACTTTCAGAGACATAGCAATCCATAGGTTTTAAGATACTTACTAGTCAGGTACATTATTAGGCGTTTAATATGGGGTTTTGAGTCCATTTCGTTGAGCAAGGAGTAGCTCTTGTCTATTACATATTTGGCTTAAGGAACTTTATCTGTGCTCATTTCAATCTCTGGTTTTATGCAGCACCCCAACTCACCTTTCCCCTTAAGCAAGCATAAGTTGGTTTTCTAAATTTGGGACCATGTTCTGTTTTGAAATTCAGTTCCTGTGTAGCCAAGTTTACATTCCGTGTATTAGTGATATCTTATGATGTTTCTTTTTCTGTGTGACTTATTTCAGTTAGAATCATCATACCTGAATCCACTCATTATGCTGCTATGGGCCTGATGACATAGATGTCATTGCTGAGTGATATTGCATTGTACGTAAGTACCACAACTTCTTTATCCATTTTTCGCTTTATGCGATATTGAACTTGTACCGTAAACGAGTTTCTTGTAAACAGAGCCATCCCAAACTTTGGGGTGGCTGTGTCTTTTTGATTTTAATTTCCCTAAGCTATAGGACCATAAGTGGAAGTGCCCTAGGCTCTGTTGCTTTGTTTTTTAGATGTTTCAGGAAACACCATACACTTCTCCCGAGTGGCTGTTGGCAATTTACATCCCGCCCATCAGCATAACAAGGCTCCCAGTTCTCCATGGCCTGTCCTGCCTTTCTGGATTTTACACTTTTTTCAGATGGCCCTTTTGACGGGGGGGAAGTGAGACTTCATTGTAGTGCAGATTTCCTTTGCAAGCTTGCTTGGTTGGCCAAAAAGGGCGTATGCGTTTTTTCCTGAATATACTCAGGAAAAAACGCATACGCCCTTTTTGGCCAAGTGCATCATTGTCGACCTTCTGCCTCTTTTCCTATGCTTTAAATGCAATTCCAGTCTACCTCCTGAAATCGGTTTCCTGCAATTCTGCCCGGCTTTCAAGTCCTCTTGGCAGCCTTACTTCAGTATATTTTTGGATGATAGCTGTCATTTATAACTCTGCAGGTTTGTGAATTACAGTGCCCCTGAGCTCCTTTCTTCAACTCGCTTTCTTGTGAGCTGGCCGCAACACCGCAGGATTGCTTCAGGCCCTAATCTGGTTCCGGCATGGCACGCTGAGCCTTTGGTTAATTCCTCTTCCTGGTGGGAAATGAGAGTTAAATTTTCCCGTCCAGACACCTCCAGCTAGTCTCTCATTGGTTCTCCCTATTCCTGTTCATCTTCCGCGGAATTTGCAAACTGGGCCAAACAGGAGGTTAAAGGCACTGACTCTCCAAGTCGGGAGAGTGTTAGTAAAGCATCTGGAATGTTGCACCCGAGTACCAGGGGACGAGAACTGAGACATATTTCAACACGTCTCCCGATCACACGGTTGATCATACTCTGGGTTCCACATGCATGCTTTAGCTGAAGGAAGAATCCCTTAAACCTGGAGAGTTGAGACCCGTGGAATGGGTACCATGCAATATGACTTCAAAGGGTCTTCATTTGCTCACCAAAACTCTCCAATCCTATCACTGCTGCGTTTTTGCCCCTGTACTCACGATTGATTCACTTTCAGAGACATAGCAATCCATAGGTTTTAAGATACTTACTAGTCAGGTACATTATTAGGCGTTTAATATGGGGTTTTGAGTCCATTTCGTTGAGCAAGGAGTAGCTCTTGTCTATTACATATTTGGCTTAAGGAACTTTATCTGTGCTCATTTCAATCTCTGGTTTTATGCAGCACCCCAACTCACCTTTCCCCTTAAGCAAGCATAAGTTGGTTTTCTAAATTTGGGACCATGTTCTGTTTTGAAATTCAGTTCCTGTGTAGCCAAGTTTACATTCCGTGTATTAGTGATATCTTATGATGTTTCTTTTTCTGTGTGACTTATTTCAGCTAGAATCATCATACCTGAATCCACTCATTATGCTGCTATGGGCCTGATGACATAGATGTCATTGCTGAGTGATATTGCATTGTACGTAAGTACCACAACTTCTTTATCCATTTTTCGCTTTATGCGATATTGAACTTGTACCGTAAACGAGTTTCTTGTAAACAGAGCCATCCCAAACTTTGGGGTGGCTGTGTCTTTTTGATTTTAATTTCCCTAAGCTATAGGACCATAAGTGGAAGTGCCCTAGGCTCTGTTGCTTTGTTTTTTAGATGTTTCAGGAAACACCATACACTTCTCCCGAGTGGCTGTTGGCAATTTACATCCCGCCCATCAGCATAACAAGGCTCCCAGTTCTCCATGGCCTGTCCTGCCTTTCTGGATTTTACACTTTTTTCAGATGGCCCTTTTGACGGGGGGGAAGTGAGACTTCATTGTAGTGCAGATTTCCTTTGCAAGCTTGCTTGGTTGGCCAAAAAGGGCGTATGCGTTTTTTCCTGAATATACTCAGGAAAAAACGCATACGCCCTTTTTGGCCAAGTGCATCATTGTCGACCTTCTGCCTCTTTTCCTATGCTTTAAATGCAATTCCAGTCTACCTCCTGAAATCGGTTTCCTGCAATTCTGCCCGGCTTTCAAGTCCTCTTGGCAGCCTTACTTCAGTATATTTTTGGATGATAGCTGTCATTTATAACTCTGCAGGTTTGTGAATTACAGTGCCCCTGAGCTCCTTTCTTCAACTCGCTTTCTTGTGAGCTGGCCGCAACACCGCAGGATTGCTTCAGGCCCTAATCTGGTTCCGGCATGGCACGCTGAGCCTTTGGTTAATTCCTCTTCCTGGTGGGAAATGAGAGTTAAATTTTCCCGTCCAGACACCTCCAGCTAGTCTCTCATTGGTTCTCCCTATTCCTGTTCATCTTCCGCGGAATTTGCAAACTGGGCCAAACAGGAGGTTAAAGGCACTGACTCTCCAAGTCGGGAGAGTGTTAGTAAAGCATCTGGAATGTTGCACCCGAGTACCAGGGGACGAGAACTGAGACATATTTCAACACGTCTCCCGATCACACGGTTGATCATACTCTGGGTTCCACATGCATGTTTTAGCTGAAGGAAGAATCCCTTAAACCTGGAGAGTTGAGACCCGTGGAATGGGTACCATGCAATATGACTTCAAAGGGTCTTCATTTGCTCACCAAAACTCTCCAATCCTATCACTGCTGCGTTTTTGCCCCTGTACTCACGATTGATTCACTTTCAGAGACATAGCAATCCATAGGTTTTAAGATACTTACTAGTCAGGTACATTATTAGGCGTTTAATATGGGGTTTTGAGTCCATTTCGTTGAGCAAGGAGTAGCTCTTGTCTATTACATATTTGGCTTAAGGAACTTTATCTGTGCTCATTTCAATCTCTGGTTTTATGCAGCACCCCAACTCACCTTTCCCCTTAAGCAAGCATAAGTTGGTTTTCTAAATTTGGGACCATGTTCTGTTTTGAAATTCAGTTCCTGTGTAGCCAAGTTTACATTCCGTGTATTAGTGATATCTTATGATGTTTCTTTTTCTGTGTGACTTATTTCAGTTAGAATCATCATACCTGAATCCACTCATTATGCTGCTATGGGCCTGATGACATAGATGTCATTGCTGAGTGATATTGCATTGTACGTAAGTACCACAACTTCTTTATCCATTTTTCGCTTTCTGCGATATTGAACTTGTACCGTAAACGAGTTTCTTGTAAACAGAGCCATCCCAAACTTTGGGGTGGCTGTGTCTTTTTGATTTTAATTTCCCTAAGCTATAGGACCATAAGTGGAAGTGCCCTAGGCTCTGTTGCTTTGTTTTTTAGATGTTTCAGGAAACACCATACACTTCTCCCGAGTGGCTGTTGGCAATTTACATCCCGCCCATCAGCATAACAAGGCTCCCAGTTCTCCATGGCCTGTCCTGCCTTTCTGGATTTTACACTTTTTTCAGATGGCCCTTTTGACGGGGGGGAAGTGAGACTTCATTGTAGTGCAGATTTCCTTTGCAAGCTTGCTTGGTTGGCCAAAAAGGGCGTATGCGTTTTTTCCTGAATATATTCAGGAAAAAACGCATACGCCCTTTTTGGCCAAGTGCATCATTGTCGACCTTCTGCCTCTTTTCCTATGCTTTAAATGTAATTCCAGTCTACCTCCTGAAATCGGTTTCCTGCAATTCTGCCCGGCTTTCAAGTCCTCTTGGCAGACTTACTTCAGTATATTTTTGGATGATAGCTGTCATTTATAACTCTGCAGGTTTGTGAATTACAGTGCCCCTGAGCTCCTTTCTTCAACTCGCTTTCTTGTGAGCTGGCCGCAACACCGCAGGTTTGCTTCAGGCCCTAATCTGGTTCCGGCATGGCACGCTGAGCCTTTGGTTAATTCCTCTTCCTGGTGGGAAATGAGAGTTAAATTTTCCCGTCCAGACACCTCCAGCTAGTCTCTCATTGGTTCTCCCTATTCCTGTTCATCTTCCGCGGAATTTGCAAACTGGGCCAAACAGGAGGTTAAAGGCACTGACTCTCCAAGTCGGGAGAGTGTTAGTAAAGCATCTGGAATGTTGCACCCGAGTACCAGGGGACGAGAACTGAGACATATTTCAACACGTCTCCCGATCACACGGTTGATCATACTCTGGGTTCCACATGCATGCTTTAGCTGAAGGAAGAATCCCTTAAACCTGGAGAGTTGAGACCCGTGGAATGGGTACCATGCAATATGACTTCAAAGGGTCTTCATTTGCTCACCAAAACTCTCCAATCCTATCACTGCTGCGTTTTTGCCCCTGTACTCACGATTGATTCACTTTCAGAGACATAGCAATCCATAGGTTTTAAGATACTTACTAGTCAGGTACATTATTAGGCGTTTAATATGGGGTTTTGAGTCCATTTCGTTGAGCAAGGAGTAGCTCTTGTCTATTACATATTTGGCTTAAGGAACTTTATCTGTGCTCATTTCAATCTCTGGTTTTATGCAGCACCCCAACTCACCTTTCCCCTTAAGCAAGCATAAGTTGGTTTTCTAAATTTGGGACCATGTTCTGTTTTGAAATTCAGTTCCTGTGTAGCCAAGTTTACATTCCGTGTATTAGTGATATCTTATGATGTTTCTTTTTCTGTGTGACTTATTTCAGTTAGAATCATCATACCTGAATCCACTCATTATGCTGCTATGGGCCTGATGACATAGATGTCATTGCTGAGTGATATTGCATTGTACGTAAGTACCACAACTTCTTTATCCATTTTTCGCTTTATGCGATATTGAACTTGTACCGTAAACGAGTTTCTTGTAAACAGAGCCATCCCAAACTTTGGGGTGGCTGTGTCTTTTTGATTTTAATTTCCCTAAGCTGCAGGACCATAAGTGGAAGTGCCCTAGGCTCTGTTGCTTTGTTTTTTAGATGTTTCAGGAAACACCATACACTTCTCCCGAGTGGCTGTTGGCAATGTACATCCCGCCCATCAGCATAACAAGGCTCCCAGTTCTCCATGGCCTGTCCTGCCTTTCTGGATTTTACACTTTTTTCAGATGGCCCTTTTGACGGGGGGGAAGTGAGACTTCATTGTAGTGCAGATTTCCTTTGCAAGCTTGCTTGGTTGGCCAAAAAGGGCGTATGCGTTTTTTCCTGAATATATTCAGGAAAAAACGCATACGCCCTTTTTGGCCAAGTGCATCATTGTCGACCTTCTGCCTCTTTTCCTATGCTTTAAATGCAATTCCAGTCTACCTCCTGAAATCGGTTTCCTGCAATTCTGCCCGGGTTTCAAGTCCTCTTGGCAGCCTTACTTCAGTATATTTTTGGATGATAGCTGTCATTTATAACTCTGCAGGTTTGTGAATTACAGTGCCCCTGAGCTCCTTTCTTCAACTCGCTTTCTTGTGAGCTGGCCGCAACACCGCAGGATTGCTTCAGGCCCTAATCTGGTTCCGGCATGGCACGCTGAGCCTTTGGTTAATTCCTCTTCCTGGTGGGAAATGAGAGTTAAATTTTCCCGTCCAGACACCTCCAGCTAGTCTCTCATTGGTTCTCCCTATTCCTGTTCATCTTCCGCGGAATTTGCAAACTGGGCCAAACAGGAGGTTAAAGGCACTGACTCTCCAAGTCGGGAGAGTGTTAGTAAAGCATCTGGAATGTTGCACCCGAGTACCAGGGGACGAGAACTGAGACATATTTCAACACGTCTCCCGATCACACGGTTGATCATACTCTGGGTTCCACATGCATGTTTTAGCTGAAGGAAGAATCCCTTAAACCTGGAGAGTTGAGACCCGTGGAATGGGTACCATGCAATATGACTTCAAAGGGTCTTCATTTGCTCACCAAAACTCTCCAATCCTATCACTGCTGCGTTTTTGCCCCTGTACTCACGATTGATTCACTTTCAGAGACATAGCAATCCATAGGTTTTAAGATACTTACTAGTCAGGTACATTATTAGGCGTTTAATATGGGGTTTTGAGTCCATTTCGTTGAGCAAGGAGTAGCTCTTGTCTATTACATATTTGGCTTAAGGAACTTTATCTGTGCTCATTTCAATCTCTGGTTTTATGCAGCACCCCAACTCACCTTTCCCCTTAAGCAAGCATAAGTTGGTTTTCTAAATTTGGGACCATGTTCTGTTTTGAAATTCAGTTCCTGTGTAGCCAAGTTTACATTCCGTGTATTAGTGATATCTTATGATGTTTCTTTTTCTGTGTGACTTATTTCAGTTAGAATCATCATACCTGAATCCACTCATTATGCTGCTATGGGCCTGATGACATAGATGTCATTGCTGAGTGATATTGCATTGTACGTAAGTACCACAACTTCTTTATCCATTTTTCGCTTTCTGCGATATTGAACTTGTACCGTAAACGAGTTTCTTGTAAACAGAGCCATCCCAAACTTTGGGGTGGCTGTGTCTTTTTGATTTTAATTTCCCTAAGCTATAGGACCATAAGTGGAAGTGCCCTAGGCTCTGTTGCTTTGTTTTTTAGATGTTTCAGGAAACACCATACACTTCTCCCGAGTGGCTGTTGGCAATTTACATCCCGCCCATCAGCATAACAAGGCTCCCAGTTCTCCATGGCCTGTCCTGCCTTTCTGGATTTTACACTTTTTTCAGATGGCCCTTTTGACGGGGGGGAAGTGAGACTTCATTGTAGTGCAGATTTCCTTTGCAAGCTTGCTTGGTTGGCCAAAAAGGGCGTATGCGTTTTTTCCTGAATATATTCAGGAAAAAACGCATACGCCCTTTTTGGCCAAGTGCATCATTGTCGACCTTCTGCCTCTTTTCCTATGCTTTAAATGCAATTCCAGTCTACCTCCTGAAATCGGTTTCCTGCAATTCTGCCCGGCTTTCAAGTCCTCTTGGCAGCCTTACTTCAGTATATTTTTGGATGATAGCTGTCATTTATAACTCTGCAGGTTTGTGAATTACAGTGCCCCTGAGCTCCTTTCTTCAACTCGCTTTCTTGTGAGCTGGCCGCAACACCGCAGGATTGCTTCAGGCCCTAATCTGGTTCCGGCATGGCACGCTGAGCCTTTGGTTAATTCCTCTTCCTGGTGGGAAATGAGAGTTAAATTTTCCCGTCCAGACACCTCCAGCTAGTCTCTCATTGGTTCTCCCTATTCCTGTTCATCTTCCGCGGAATTTGCAAACTGGGCCAAACAGGAGGTTAAAGGCACTGACTCTCCAAGTCGGGAGAGTGTTAGTAAAGCATCTGGAATGTTGCACCCGAGTACCAGGGGACGAGAACTGAGACATATTTCAACACGTCTCCCGATCACACGGTTGATCATACTCTGGGTTCCACATGCATGTTTTAGCTGAAGGAAGAATCCCTTAAACCTGGAGAGTTGAGACCCGTGGAATGGGTACCATGCAATATGACTTCAAAGGGTCTTCATTTGCTCACCAAAACTCTCCAATCCTATCACTGCTGCGTTTTTGCCCTGTACTCACGATTGATTCACTTTCAGAGACATAGCAATCCATAGGTTTTAAGATACTTACTAGTCAGGTACATTATTAGGCGTTTAATATGGGGTTTTGAGTCCATTTCGTTGAGCAAGGAGTAGCTCTTGTCTATTACATATTTGGCTTAAGGAACTTTATCTGTGCTCATTTCAATCTCTGGTTTTATGCAGCACCCCAACTCACCTTTCCCCTTAAGCAAGCATAAGTTGGTTTTCTAAATTTGGGACCATGTTCTGTTTTGAAATTCAGTTCCTGTGTAGCCAAGTTTACATTCCGTGTATTAGTGATATCTTATGATGTTTCTTTTTCTGTGTGACTTATTTCAGTTAGAATCATCATACCTGAATCCACTCATTATGCTGCTATGGGCCTGATGACATAGATGTCATTGCTGAGTGATATTGCATTGTACGTAAGTACCACAACTTCTTTATCCATTTTTCGCTTTATGCGATATTGAACTTGTACCGTAAACGAGTTTCTTGTAAACAGAGCCATCCCAAACTTTGGGGTGGCTGTGTCTTTTTGATTTTAATTTCCCTAAGCTATAGGACCATAAGTGGAAGTGCCCTAGGCTCTGTTGCTTTGTTTTTTAGATGTTTCAGGAAACACCATACACTTCTCCCGAGTGGCTGTTGGCAATGTACATCCCGCCCATCAGCATAACAAGGCTCCCAGTTCTCCATGGCCTGTCCTGCCTTTCTGGATTTTACACTTTTTTCAGATGGCCCTTTTGACGGGGGGGAAGTGAGACTTCATTGTAGTGCAGATTTCCTTTGCAAGCTTGCTTGGTTGGCCAAAAAGGGCGTATGCGTTTTTTCCTGAATATATTCAGGAAAAAACGCATACGCCCTTTTTGGCCAAGTGCATCATTGTCGACCTTCTGCCTCTTTTCCTATGCTTTAAATGCAATTCCAGTCTACCTCCTGAAATCGGTTTCCTGCAATTCTGCCCGGCTTTCAAGTCCTCTTGGCAGCCTTACTTCAGTATATTTTTGGATGATAGCTGTCATTTATAACTCTGCAGGTTTGTGAATTACAGTGCCCCTGAGCTCCTTTCTTCAACTCGCTTTCTTGTGAGCTGGCCGCAACACCGCAGGATTGCTTCAGGCCCTAATCTGGTTCCGGCATGGCACGCTGAGCCTTTGGTTAATTCCTCTTCCTGGTGGGAAATGAGAGTTAAATTTTCCCGTCCAGACACCTCCAGCTAGTCTCTCATTGGTTCTCCCTATTCCTGTTCATCTTCCGCGGAATTTGCAAACTGGGCCAAACAGGAGGTTAAAGGCACTGACTCTCCAAGTCGGGAGAGTGTTAGTAAAGCATCTGGAATGTTGCACCCGAGTACCAGGGGACGAGAACTGAGACATATTTCAACACGTCTCCCGATCACACGGTTGATCATACTCTGGGTTCCACATGCATGTTTTAGCTGAAGGAAGAATCCCTTAAACCTGGAGAGTTGAGACCCGTGGAATGGGTACCATGCAATATGACTTCAAAGGGTCTTCATTTGCTCCACCAAAACTCTCCAATCCTATCACTGCTGCGTTTTTGCCCCTGTACTCACGATTGATTCACTTTCAGAGACATAGCAATCCATAGGTTTTAAGATACTTACTAGTCAGGTACATTATTAGGCGTTTAATATGGGGTTTTGAGTCCATTTCATTGAGCAAGGAGTAGCTCTTGTCTATTACATATTTGGCTTAAGGAACTTTATCTGTGCTCATTTCAATCTCTGGTTTTATGCAGCACCCCAACTCACCTTTCCCCTTAAGCAAGCATAAGTTGGTTTTCTAAATTTGGGACCATGTTCTGTTTTGAAATTCAGTTCCTGTGTAGCCAAGTTTACATTCCGTGTATTAGTGATATCTTATGATGTTTCTTTTTCTGTGTGACTTATTTCAGTTAGAATCATCATACCTGAATCCACTCATTATGCTGCTATGGGCCTGATGACATAGATGTCATTGCTGAGTGATATTGCATTTTACGTAAGTACCACAACTTCTTTATCCATTTTTCGCTTTATGCGATATTGAACTTGTACCGTAAACGAGTTTCTTGTAAACAGAGCCATCCCAAATTTTGGGGTGGCTGTGTCTTTTTGATTTTAATTTCCCTAAGCTATAGGACCATAAGTGGAAGTGCCCTAGGCTCTGTTGCTTTGTTTTTTAGATGTTTCAGGAAACACCATACACTTCTCCCGAGTGGCTGTTGGCAATTTACATCCCGCCCATCAGCATAACAAGGCTCCCAGTTCTCCATGGCCTGTCCTGCCTTTCTGGATTTTACACTTTTTTCAGATGGCCCTTTTGACGGGGGGGAAGTGAGACTTCATTGTAGTGCAGATTTCCTTTGCAAGCTTGCTTGGTTGGCCAAAAAGGGCGTATGCGTTTTTTCCTGAATATATTCAGGAAAAAACGCATACGCCCTTTTTGGCCAAGTGCATCATTGTCGACCTTCTGCCTCTTTTCCTATGCTTTAAATGTAATTCCAGTCTACCTCCTGAAATCGGTTTCCTGCAATTCTGCCCGGCTTTCAAGTCCTCTTGGCAGCCTTACTTCAGTATATTTTTGGATGATAGCTGTCATTTATAACTCTGCAGGTTTGTGAATTACAGTGCCCCTGAGCTCCTTTCTTCAACTCGCTTTCTTGTGAGCTGGCCGCAACACCGCAGGATTGCTTCAGGCCCTAATCTGGTTCCGGCATGGCACGCTGAGCCTTTGGTTAATTCCTCTTCCTGGTGGGAAATGAGAGTTAAATTTTCCCGTCCAGACACCTCCAGCTAGTCTCTCATTGGTTCTCCCTATTCCTGTTCATCTTCCGCGGAATTTGCAAACTGGGCCAAACAGGAGGTTAAAGGCACTGACTCTCCAAGTCAGGAGAGTGTTAGTAAAGCATCTGGAATGTTGCACCCGAGTACCAGGGGACGAGAACTGAGACATATTTCAACACGTCTCCCAATCACACGGTTGATCATACTCTGGGTTCCACATGCATGTTTTAGCTGAAGGAAGAATCCCTTAAACCTGGAGAGTTGAGACCCGTGGAATGGGTACCATGCAATATGACTTCAAAGGGTCTTCATTTGCTCACCAAAACTCTCCAATCCTATCACTGCTGCGTTTTTGCCCCTGTACTCACGATTGATTCACTTTCAGAGACATAGCAATCCATAGGTTTTAAGATACTTACTAGTCAGGTACATTATTAGGCGTTTAATATGGGGTTTTGAGTCCATTTCGTTGAGCAAGGAGTAGCTCTTGTCTATTACATATTTGGCTTAAGGAACTTTATCTGTGCTCATTTCAGTCTCTGGTTTTATGCAGCACCCCAACTCACCTTTCCCCTTAAGCAAGCATAAGTTGATTATCTAAATTTGGGACCATGTTCTGTTTTGAAATTCAGTTCCTGTGTAGCCAAGTTTACATTCCGTGTATTAGTGATATCTTATGATGTTTCTTTTTCTGTGTGACTTATTTCAGTTAGAATCATCATACCTGAATCCACTCATTATGCTGCTATGGGCCTGATGACATAGATGTCATTGCTGAGTGATATTGCATTGTACGTAAGTACCACAACTTCTTTATCCATTTTTCGCTTTATGCGATATTGAACTTGTACCGTAAACGAGTTTCTTGTAAACAGAGCCATCCCAAACTTTGGGGTGGCTGTGTCTTTTTGATTTTAATTTCCCTAAGCTATAGGACCATAAGTGGAAGTGCCCTAGGCTCTGTTGCTTTGTTTTTTAGATGCTTCAGGAAACACCATACACTTCTCCCGAGTGGCTGTTGGCAATGTACATCCCGCCCATCAGCATAACAAGGCTCCCAGTTCTCCATGGCCTGTCCTGCCTTTCTGGATTTTACACTTTTTTCAGATGGCCCTTTTGACGGGGGGGAAGTGAGACTTCATTGTAGTGCAGATTTCCTTTGCAAGCTTGCTTGGTTGGCCAAAAAGGGCGTATGCGTTTTTTCCTGAATATATTCAGGAAAAAACGCATACGCCCTTTTTGGCCAAGTGCATCATTGTCGACCTTCTGCCTCTTTTCCTATGCTTTAAATGCAATTCCAGTCTACCTCCTGAAATCGGTTTCCTGCAATTCTGCCCGGGTTTCAAGTCCTCTTGGCAGCCTTACTTCAGTATATTTTTGGATGATAGCTGTCATTTATAACTCTGCAGGTTTGTGAATTACAGTGCCCCTGAGCTCCTTTCTTCAACTCGCTTTCTTGTGAGCTGGCCGCAACACCGCAGGATTGCTTCAGGCCCTAATCTGGTTCCGGCATGGCACGCTGAGCCTTTGGTTAATTCCTCTTCCTGGTGGGAAATGAGAGTTAAATTTTCCCGTCCAGACACCTCCAGCTAGTCTCTCATTGGTTCTCCCTATTCCTGTTCATCTTCCGCGGAATTTGCAAACTGGGCCAAACAGGAGGTTAAAGGCACTGACTCTCCAAGTCGGGAGAGTGTTAGTAAAGCATCTGGAATGTTGCACCCGAGTACCAGGGGACGAGAACTGAGACATATTTCAACACGTCTCCCGATCACACGGTTGATCATACTCTGGGTTCCACATGCATGTTTTAGCTGAAGGAAGAATCCCTTAAACCTGGAGAGTTGAGACCCGTGGAATGGGTACCATGCAATATGACTTCAAAGGGTCTTCATTTGCTCACCAAAACTCTCCAATCCTATCACTGCTGCGTTTTTGCCCCTGTACTCACGATTGATTCACTTTCAGAGACATAGCAATCCATAGGTTTTAAGATACTTACTAGTCAGGTACATTATTAGGCGTTTAATATGGGGTTTTGAGTCCATTTCGTTGAGCAAGGAGTAGCTCTTGTCTATTACATATTTGGCTTAAGGAACTTTATCTGTGCTCATTTCAATCTCTGGTTTTATGCAGCACCCCAACTCACCTTTCCTCTTAAGCAAGCATAAGTTGATTTTCTAAATTTGGGACCATGTTCTGTTTTGAAATTCAGTTCCTGTGTAGCCAAGTTTACATTCCGTGTATTAGTGATATCTTATGATGTTTCTTTTTCTGTGTGACTTATTTCAGTTAGAATCATCATACCTGAATCCACTCATTATGCTGCTATGGGCCTGATGACATAGATGTCATTGCTGAGTGATATTGCATTGTACGTAAGTACCACAACTTCTTTATCCATTTTTCGCTTTATGCGATATTGAACTTGTACCGTAAACGAGTTTCTTGTAAACAGAGCCGTCCCAAACTTTGGGGTGGCTGTGTCTTTTTGATTTTAATTTCCCTAAGCTATAGGACCATAAGTGGAAGTGCCCTAGGCTCTGTTGCTTTGTTTTTTAGATGTTTCAGGAAACACCATACACTTCTCCCGAGTGGCTGTTGGCAATTTACATCCCGCCCATCAGCATAACAAGGCTCCCAGTTCTCCATGGCCTGTCCTGCCTTTCTGGATTTTACACTTTTTTCAGATGGCCCTTTTGACGGGGGGGAAGTGAGACTTCATTGTAGTGCAGATTTCCTTTGCAAGCTTGCTTGGTTGGCCAAAAAGGGCGTATGCGTTTTTTCCTGAATTTATTCAGGAAAAAACGCATACGCCCTTTTTGGCCAAGTGCATCATTGTCGACCTTCTGCCTCTTTTCCTATGCTTTAAATGCAATTCCAGTCTACCTCCTGAAATCGGTTTCCTGCAATTCTGCCCGGCTTTCAAGTCCTCTTGGCAGCCTTACTTCAGTATATTTTTGGATGATAGCTGTCATTTATAACTCTGCAGGTTTGTGAATTACAGTGCCCCTGAGCTCCTTTCTTCAACTCGCTTTCTTGTGAGCTGGCCGCAACACCGCAGGATTGCTTCAGGCCCTAATCTGGTTCCGGCATGGCACGCTGAGCCTTTGGTTAATTCCTCTTCCTGGTGGGAAATGAGAGTTAAATTTTCCCGTCCAGACACCTCCAGCTAGTCTCTCATTGGTTCTCCCTATTCCTGTTCATCTTCCGCGGAATTTGCAAACTGGGCCAAACAGGAGGTTAAAGGCACTGACTCTCCAAGTCGGGAGAGTGTTAGTAAAGCATCTGGAATGTTGCACCCGAGTACCAGGGGACGAGAACTGAGACATATTTCAACACGTCTCCCGATCACACGGTTGATCATACTCTGGGTTCCACATGCATGTTTTAGCTGAAGGAAGAATCCCTTAAACCTGGAGAGTTGAGACCCGTGGAATGGGTACCATGCAATATGACTTCAAAGGGTCTTCATTTGCTCACCAAAACTCTCCAATCCTATCACTGCTGCGTTTTTGCCCCTGTACTCACGATTGATTCACTTTCAGAGACATAGCAATCCATAGGTTTTAAGATACTTACTAGTCAGGTACATTATTAGGCGTTTAATATGGGGTTTTGAGTCCATTTCGTTGAGCAAGGAGTAGCTCTTGTCTATTCCATATTTGGCTTAAGGAACTTTATCTGTGCTCATTTCAATCTCTGGTTTTATGCAGCACCCCAACTCACCTTTCCCCTTAAGCAAGCATAAGTTGATTTTCTAAATTTGGGACCATGTTCTGTTTTGAAATTCAGTTCCTGTGTAGCCAAGTTTACATTCCATGTATTAGTGATATCTTATGATGTTTCTTTTTCTGTGTGACTTATTTCAGTTAGAATCATCATACCTGAATCCACTCATTATGCTGCTATGGGCCTGATGACATAGATGTCATTGCTGAGTGATATTGCATTTTACGTAAGTACCACAACTTCTTTATCCATTTTTCACTTTCTGTGATATTGAACTTGTACCGTAAACGAGGTTCTTGTAAACAGAGCCGTCCCAATCATTGGGGTGGCTGTGTCTTTTTGATTTTAATTTCCCTAAGCTGCAGGACCATAAGTGGAAGTGCCCTAGGCTCTGTTGCTTTGTTTTAGATGTTCCAGGAAACACCATACACTTCTCCTGAGTGGCTGTTGGCAAGTTACATCCCGCTCATCAGCATAACAAGGCTCCCAGTTCTCTATGGCCTGTCCTGCCTTTCTGGATTTTACACTTTTTTCTAATGGCCCTTTTGACGGGGGGGAAGTGAGACTTCATTGTAGTGCAGATTTCCTTTGCAAGCTTGCTTGGTTGGCCAAGAAGGGCGTATGCGTTTTTTCCTGAATATATTCAGGAAAAAACGCATACGCCCTTTTTGGCCAAGTGCATCATTGTGGACGTTCTGCCTCTTTTCCTATGCTTTAAATGCAATTCCAGTCTACCTCCTGAAATTGGTTTCCTGCAATTCTGCCCCGCTTTCAAGTCCTCTTGGCAGCCTTACTTCAGTATATTTTTGGACGAGAGCTGTCATTTATAACTCTGCAGGTTTGTGAATTACAGTGCCCCTGAGCTCCTTTCTTCAACTCGCTTTCTTGTGAGCTGGCCGCAACACCGCAGGATTGCTTCAGGCCCTAATCTGGTTCCGGCACGGCACGCTGAGCCTTTGGTTAATTCCTCTTCCTGGTGGGAAATGAGAGTTAAATTTGCCCGTCCAGAAACCTCCAGCTAGTCTCTCATCAGTTCTTCCTATTCCTGTTCATCTTCCACAGAAATAGCAAACTGGGCTAAACAAGAGGTTAAAGGCACTGACTCTCCAAGTCGGGAGAGTGTTAGTAAAGCATCTGGAATGTTGCACCCGAGTACCAGGGGAGGAAAACTGAGACATATTTGAACACGTCTCCCGATCACACGGTTGATCATACTCTGGGTTCCACATGCATGTTTTAGCTGAAGGAAGAATCCCTTAAACCTGGAGAGTTGAGACCCGTGGAATGGGTACCATGCAATATGACTTCAAAGGGTCTTCATTGCTCATCGAACCTCTCCAATCCTATCACTGCTGTGTTTATGCCCCTGTACACACGCTTGATTCTCTTTCGGAGACATAGCAATCCATAGGTTTTAAGATACTTACTAGTCAGGTACATTCTTAGGCGTTTAATATGGGGTGTTGAGTCCATTTCGTTGAGCAAGGAGTAGCTCTTCTCTATTACGTATTTGGCTTAAGGAACTTTATCTGTGTTCATTTCAATCTCTGGTTTTATGCAGCACCCCAACTCACCTTTCCCCTTAAGAAAGCATAAGTTGATTTTCTAAATTTGAGACCCTGTTCTGTTTTGTAATCCAGTTCCCGTGTAGCCAAGTTTACATTACGTGTATTAGTGATATCTTATGATGTTTCTTTTTCTGTGTGACTTATTTCAGTTAGAATCATCATACCTGAATCCACTCATTATGCTGCTATGGGCCTGATGACATAGATTTCATTGCTGAGGGATATTGCATTGTACGTAAGTACCACAACTTCTTTAACAAGTTTTCACTTTCTGCGATATTGAACTTGCACCGTAAACGAGTTTCTTGTAAACAGAGCCATCCCAAACTTTGGGGTGGCTGTGTCTTTTTGATTTTAATTTCCCTAAGCTATAGGACCATAAGTGGAACTGCCCTAGGCTCTGTTGCTTTGTTTTTTAGATATTTCAGGAAACACCATACACTTCTCCCCAGTGCCTGTTGGCAATTTACATCACGCCCATCAGCATAACAAGGCTCCCAGTTCTCCATGGCCTGTCCTGCCTTTCTGGATTTTACACTTTTTTCAGATGGCCCTTTTGACGGGGGGGAAGTGAGACTTCATTGTAGTGCAGATTTCCTTTGCAAGCTTGCTTGGTTGGCCAAAAAGGGCGTATGCATTTTTTCCTGAATATATTCAGGAAAAAACGCATACGCCCTTTTTGGCCAAGTGCATCATTGTCGACCTTCTGCCTCTTTTCCTATGCTTTAAATGCAATTCCAGTCTACCTCCTGAAATCGGTTTCCTGCAATTCTGCCCGGCTTTCAAGTCCTCTTGGCAGCCTTACTTCAGTATATTTTTGGACGATAGCTGTCATTTATAACTCTGCAGGTTTGTGAATTACAGTGCCCCTGAGCTCCTTTCTTCAACTCGCTTTCTCGTGAGCTGGCCGCAACACCACAGGATTGCTTCAGGCCCTAATCTGGTTCCGGCACGGCACGCTGAGCCTTTGGTTAATTCCTCTTCCTGGTGGGAAATGAGAGTTAAATTTGCCCGTCCAGACACCTCCAGCTAGTCTCTCATTGCTTCTCCCTATTCCTGTTCATCTTCCGCAGAAATTGCAAACTGGGCCAAACAAGAGGTTAAAGGCACTGACTCTCCAAGTCGGGAGAGTGTTAGTAAAGCATCTGGAATGTTGTACCCGAGTACCAGGGGAGGAAAACTGAGACATATTTGAACAAGTCTCCCGGTCACACAGTTGATCATACTCTGGGTTCCACATGCATGTTTTAGCTGAAGGAAGAATCCCTTAAACCTGGAGAGTTGAGACCCGTGGAATGGTTACCATTCAATATGACTTCAAAGGGTCTTCGTTTGCTCACCGAACCTCTCCAATCCTATCACTGCTGCGTTTATGCCCCTCTTCACATGCTTGATTCTCTTTCGGAGACATAGCAATCCATAGATTTTAAGATATTACTAGTCAGGTACATTGTTAGGCGTTTAATATGGGGTTTTGAGTCCATTTCGTTGAGCAAGGAGTAGCTCTTGTCTATTACATATTTGGCTTAAGGAACTTTATCTGTGCTCATTTCAATCTCTGGTTTTATGCAGCACCCCAACTCACCTTTCCCCTTAAGCAAGCATAAGTTGATTTTCTAAATTTGGGACCATGTTCTGTTTTGAAATTCAGTTCCTGTGTAGCCAAGTTTACATTCCATGTATTAGTGATATCTTATGATGTTTCTTTTTCTGTGTGACTTATTTCAGTTAGAATCATCATACCTGAATCCACTCATTATGCTGCTATGGGCCTGATGACATAGATGTCATTGCTGAGTGATATTGCATTGTACGTAAGTACCACAACTTCTTTATCCATTTTTCGCTTTACGCGATATTGAACTTGTACCGTAAACGAGTTTCTTGTAAACAGAGCCATCCCAAACTTTGGGGTGGCTGTGTCTTTTTGATTTTAATTTCCCTAAGCTATAGGACCATAAGTGGAAGTGCCCTAGGCTCTGTTGCTTTGTTTTTTAGATGTTTCAGGAAACACCATACACTTCTCCCGAGTGGCTGTTGGCAATTTACATCCCGCCCATCAGCATAACAAGGCTCCCAGTTCTCCATGGCCTGTCCTGCCTTTCTGGATTTTACACTTTTTTCAGATGGCCCTTTTGACGGGGGGGGAAGTGAGACTTCATTGTAGTGCAGATTTCCTTTGCAAGCTTGCTTGGTTGGCCAAAAAGGGTGTATGTGTTTTTTCCTGAATTTATTCAGGAAAAAACGCATACGCCCTTTTTGGCCAAGTGCATCATTGTCGACCTTCTGCCTCTTTTCCTATGCTTTAAATGCAATTCCAGTCTACCTCCTGAAATCGGTTTCCTGCAATTCTGCCCGGCTTTCAAGTCCTCTTGGCAGCCTTACTTCAGTATATTTTTGGATGATAGCTGTCATTTATAACTCTGCAGGTTTGTGAATTACAGTGCCCCTGAGCTCCTTTCTTCAACTCGCTTTCTTGTGAGCTGGCCGCAACACCGCAGGATTGCTTCAGGCCCTAATCTGGTTCTGGCATGGCACGCTGAGCCTTTGGTTAATTCCTCTTCCTGGTGGGAAATGAGAGTTAAATTTTCCCGTCCAGACACCTCCAGCTAGTCTCTCATTGGTTCTCCCTATTCCTGTTCATCTTCCGCGGAATTTGCAAACTGGGCCAAACAGGAGGTTAAAGGCACTGACTCTCCAAGTCGGGAGAGTGTTAGTAAAGCATCTGGAATGTTGCACCCGAGTACCAGGGGACGAGAACTGAGACATATTTCAACACGTCTCCCGATCACACGGTTGATCATACTCTGGGTTCCACATGCATGTTTTAGCTGAAGGAAGAATCCCTTAAACCTGGAGAGTTGAGACCCGTGGAATGGGTACCATGCAATATGACTTCAAAGGGTCTTCATTTGCTCACCAAAACTCTCCAATCCTATCACTGCTGCGTTTTTGCCCCTGTACTCACGATTGATTCACTTTCAGAGACATAGCAATCCATAGGTTTTAAGATACTTACTAGTCAGGTACATTATTAGGCGTTTAATATGGGGTTTTGAGTCCATTTCGTTGAGCAAGGAGTAGCTCTTGTCTATTCCATATTTGGCTTAAGGAACTTTATCTGTGCTCATTTCAATCTCTGGTTTTATGCAGCACCCCAACTCACCTTTCCCCTTAAGCAAGCATAAGTTGATTTTCTAAATTTGGGACCATGTTCTGTTTTGAAATTCAGTTCCTGTGTAGCCAAGTTTACATTCCATGTATTAGTGATATCTTATGATGTTTCTTTTTCTGTGTGACTTATTTCAGTTAGAATCATCATACCTGAATCCACTCATTATGCTGCTATGGGCCTGATGACATAGATGTCATTGCTGAGTGATATTGCATTTTACGTAAGTACCACAACTTCTTTATCCATTTTTCACTTTCTGTGATATTGAACTTGTACCGTAAACGAGGTTCTTGTAAACAGAGCCGTCCCAAACATTGGGGTGGCTGTGTCTTTTTGATTTTAATTTCCCTAAGCTGCAGGACCATAAGTGGAAGTGCCCTAGGCTCTGTTGCTTTGTTTTAGATGTTCCAGGAAACACCATACACTTCTCCTGAGTGGCTGTTGGCAATTTACATCCCGCCCATCAGCATAACAAGGCTCCCAGTTCTCTATGGCCTGTCCTGCCTTTCTGGATTTTACACTTTTTTCTAATGGCCCTTTTGACGGGGGGGAAGTGAGACTTCATTGTAGTGCAGATTTCCTTTGCAAGCTTGCTTGGTTGGCCAAGAAGGGCGTATGCGTTTTCTCCTGAATATATTCAGGAAAAAACGCATACGCCCTTTTTGGCCAAGTGCATCATTGTGGACGTTCTGCCTCTTTTCCTATGCTTTAAATGCAATTCCAGTCTACCTCCTGAAATTGGTTTCCTGCAATTCTGCCCCGCTTTCAAGTCCTCTTGGCAGCCTTACTTCAGTATATTTTTGGACGAGAGCTGTCATTTATAACTCTGCAGGTTTGTGAATTACAGTGCCCCTGAGCTCCTTTCTTCAACTCGCTTTCTTGTGAGCTGGCCGCAACACCGCAGGATTGCTTCAGGCCCTAATCTGGTTCCGGCACGGCACGCTGAGCCTTTGGTTAATTCCTCTTCCTGGTGGGAAATGAGAGTTAAATTTGCCCGTCCAGAAACCTCCAGCTAGTCTCTCATCAGTTCTCCCTATTCCTGTTCATCTTCCACAGAAATAGCAAACTGGGCTAAACAAGAGGTTAAAGGCACTGACTCTCCAAGTCGGGAGAGTGTTAGTAAAGCATCTGGAATGTTGCACCCGAGTACCAGTGGAGGAAAACTGAGACATATTTGAACACGTCTCCCGATCACACGGTTGATCATACTCTGGGTTCCACATGCATGTTTTAGCTGAAGGAAGAATCCCTTAAACCTGGAGAGTTGAGACCCGTGGAATGGGTACCATGCAATATGATTTCAAAGGGTCTTCATTGCTCATCGAACCTCTCCAATCCTATCACTGCTGTGTTTATGCCCCTGTACACACGCTTGATTCTCTTTCGGAGACATAGCAATCCATAGGTTTTAAGATACTTACTAGTCAGGTACATTCTTAGGCGTTTAATATGGGGTGTTGAGTCCATTTCGTTGAGCAAGGAGTAGCTCTTGTCTATTACGTATTTGGCTTAAGGAACTTTATCTGTGTTCATTTCAATCTCTGGTTTTATGCAGCACCCCAACTCACCTTTCCCCTTAAGAAAGCATAAGTTGATTTTCTAAATTTGAGACCCTGTTCTGTTTTGTAATCCAGTTCCCGTGTAGCCAAGTTTACATTACGTGTATTAGTGATATCTTATGATGTTTCTTTTTCTGTGTGACTTATTTCAGTTAGAATCATCATACCTGAATCCACTCATTATGCTGCTATGGGCCTGATGACATAGATTTCATTGCTGAGGGATATTGCATTGTACGTAAGTACCACAACTTCTTTAACAAGTTTTCACTTTCTGCGATATTGAACTTGCACCGTAAACGAGTTTCTTGTAAACAGAGCCATCCCAAACTTTGGGGTGGCTGTGTCTTTTTGATTTTAATTTCCCTAAGCTATAGGACCATAAGTGGAACTGCCCTAGGCTCTGTTGCTTTGTTTTTTAGATATTTCAGGAAACACCATACACTTCTCCCCAGTGCCTGTTGGCAATTTACATCACGCCCATCAGCATAACAAGGCTCCCAGTTCTCCATGGCCTGTCCTGCCTTTCTGGATTTTACACTTTTTTCAGATGGCCCTTTTGACGGGGGGGAAGTGAGACTTCATTGTAGTGCAGATTTCCTTTGCAAGCTTGCTTGGTTGGCCAAAAAGGGCGTATGCATTTTTTCCTGAATATATTCAGGAAAAAACGCATACGCCCTTTTTGGCCAAGTGCATCATTGTCGACCTTCTGCCTCTTTTCCTATGCTTTAAATGCAATTCCAGTCTACCTCCTGAAATCGGTTTCCTGCAATTCTGCCCGGCTTTCAAGTCCTCTTCGCAGCCTTACTTCAGTATATTTTTGGACGATAGCTGTCATTTATAACTCTGCAGGTTTGTGAATTACAGTGCCCCTGAGCTCCTTTCTTCAACTTGCTTTCTCGTGAGCTGGCCGCAACACCACAGGATTGCTTCAGGCCCTAATCTGGTTCCGGCACGGCACGCTGAGCCTTTGGTTAATTCCTCTTCCTGGTGGGAAATGAGAGTTAAATTTGCCCGTCCAGACACCTCCAGCTAGTCTCTCATTGCTTCTCCCTATTCCTGTTCATCTTCCGCAGAAATTGCAAACTGGGCCAAACAAGAGGTTAAAGGCACTGACTCTCCAAGTCGGGAGAGTGTTAGTAAAGCATCTGGAATGTTGTACCCGAGTACCAGGGGAGGAAAACTGAGACATATTTGAACAAGTCTCCCGGTCACACGGTTGATCATACTCTGGGTTCCACATGCATGTTTTAGCTGAAGGAAGAATCCCTTAAACCTGGAGAGTTGAGACCCGTGGAATGGTTACCATTCAATATGACTTCAAAGGGTCTTCGTTTGCTCACCGAACCTCTCCAATCCTATCACTGCTGCGTTTATGCCCCTCTTCACATGCTTGATTCTCTTTCGGAGACATAGCAATCCATAGATTTTAAGATATTACTAGTCAGGTACATTGTTAGGCGTTTAATATGGGGTTTTGAGTCCATTTCGTTGAGCAAGGAGTAGCTCTTGTCTATTACATATTTGGCTTAAGGAACTTTATCTGTGCTCATTTCAATCTCTGGTTTTATGCAGCACCCCAACTCACCTTTCCCCTTAAGCAAGCATAAGTTGATTTTCTAAATTTGGGACCATGTTCTGTTTTGAAATTCAGTTCCTGTGTAGCCAAGTTTACATTCCGTGTATTAGTGATATCTTATGATGTTTCTTTTTCTGTGTGACTTATTTCAGTTAGAATCATCATACCTGAATCCACTCATTATGCTGCTATGGGCCTGATGACATAGATGTCATTGCTGAGTGATATTGCATTGTACGTAAGTACCACAACTTCTTTATCCATTTTTCGCTTTATGCGATATTGAACTTGTACCGTAAACGAGTTTCTTGTAAACAGAGCCATCCCAAACTTTGGGGTGGCTGTGTCTTTTTGATTTTAATTTCCCTAAGCTATAGGACCATAAGTGGAAGTGCCCTAGGCTCTGTTGCTTTGTTTTTTAGATGTTTCAGGAAACACCATACACTTCTCCCGAGTGGCTGTTGGCAATTTACATCCCGCCCATCAGCATAACAAGGCTCCCAGTTCTCCATGGCCTGTCCTGCCTTTCTGGATTTTACACTTTTTTCAGATGGCCCTTTTTACCGGGGGGAAGTGAGACTTCATTGTAGTGCAGATTTCCTTTGCAAGCTTGCTTGGTTGGCCAAAAAGGGCGTATGCGTTTTTTCCTGAATATATTCAGGAAAAAACGCATACGCCCTTTTTGGCCAAGTGTATCATTGTCGACCTTCTGCCTCCTTTCCTATGCTTTAAATGCAATTCCAGTCTACCTCCTGAAATCGGTTTCCTGCAATTCTGCCCGGCTTTCAAGTCCTCTTGGCAGACTTACTGCAGTATATTTTTGGATGATAGCTGTCATTTATAACTCTGCAGGTTTGTGAATTACAGTGCCCCTGAGCTCCTTTCTTCAACTCGCTTTCTTGTGA
The DNA here is from genome assembly GCF_937001465.1 of Orcinus orca. Taxonomy (NCBI): domain Eukaryota; kingdom Metazoa; phylum Chordata; class Mammalia; order Artiodactyla; family Delphinidae; genus Orcinus; species Orcinus orca. Next base: position 117,758 of record NW_026044034.1, on the reverse strand, counting down.
GCTGGCCGCAACACCGCAGGATTGCTTCAGGCCCTAATCTGGTTCCGGCATGGCACGCTGAGCCTTTGGTTAATTCCTCTTCCTGGTGGGAAATGAGAGTTAAATTTTCCCGTCCAGACACCTCCAGCTAGTCTCTCATTGGTTCTCCCTATTCCTGTTCATCTTCCGCGGAATTTGCAAACTGGGCCAAACAGGAGGTTAAAGGCACTGACTCTCCAAGTCGGGAGAGTGTTAGTAAAGCATCTGGAATGTTGCACCCGAGTACCAGGGGACGAGAACTGAGACATATTTCAACACGTCTCCCGATCACACGGTTGATCATACTCTGGGTTCCACATGCATGTTTTAGCTGAAGGAAGAATCCCTTAAACCTGGAGAGTTGAGACCCGTGGAATGGGTACCATGCAATATGACTTCAAAGGGTCTTCGTTTGCTCACCGAACCTCTCCAATCCTATCACTGCTGCGTTTTTGCCCCTGTACTCACGATTGATTCACTTTCAGAGACATAGCAATCCATAGGTTTTAAGATACTTACTAGTCAGGTACACTATTAGGCGTTTAATATGGGGTTTTGAGTCCATTTCGTTGAGCAAGGAGTAGCTCTTGTCTATTACATATTTGGCTTAAGGAACTTTATCTGTGCTCATTTCAATCTCTGGTTTTATGCAGCACCCCAACTCACCTTTCCCCTTAAGCAAGCATAAGTTGGTTTTCTAAATTTGGGACCATGTTCTGTTTTGAAATTCAGTTCCTGTGTAGCCAAGTTTACATTCCGTGTATTAGTGATATCTTATGATGTTTCTTTTTCTGTGTGACTTATTTCAGTTAGAATCATCATACCTGAATCCACTCATTATGCTGCTATGGGCCTGATGACATAGATGTCATTGCTGAGTGATATTGCATTGTACGTAAGTACCACAACTTCTTTATCCATTTTTCGCTTTATGCGATATTGAATTTGTACCGTAAACGAGTTTCTTGTAAACAGAGCCATCCCAAACTTTGGGGTGGCTGTGTCTTTTTGATTTTAATTTCCCTAAGCTATAGGACCATAAGTGGAAGTGCCCTAGGCTCTGTTGCTTTGTTTTTTAGATGTTTCAGGAAACACCATACACTTCTCCCGAGTGGCTGTTGGCAAGTTACATCCCGCCCATCAGCATAACAAGGCTCCCAGTTCTCCATGGCCTGTCCTGCCTTTCTGGATTTTACACTTTTTTCAGATGGCCCTTTTGACGGGGGGGAAGTGAGACTTCATTGTAGTGCAGATTTCCTTTACAAGCTTGCTTGGTTGGCCAAAAAGGGCGTATGCGTTTTTTCCTGAATATATTCAGGAAAAAACGCATACGCCCTTTTTGGCCAAGTGTATCATTGTCGACCTTCTGCCTCCTTTCCTATGCTTTAAATGCAATTCCAGTCTACCTGCTGAAATCGGTTTCCTGCAATTCTGCCCGGCTTTCAAGTCCTCTTGGCAGCCTTACTTCAGTATATTTTTGGATGATAGCTGTCATTTATAACTCTGCAGGTTTGTGAATTACAGTGCCCCTGAGCTCCTTTCTTCAACTCGCTTTCTTGTGAGCTGGCCGCAACACCGCAGGATTGCTTCAGGCCCTAATCTGGTTCCGGCATGGCACGCTGAGCCTTTGGTTAATTCCTCTTCCTGGTGGGAAATGAGAGTTAAATTTTCCCGTCCAGACACCTCCAGCTAGTCTCTCATTGGTTCTCCCTATTCCTGTTCATCTTCCGCGGAATTTGCAAACTGGGCCAAACAGGAGGTTAAAGGCACTGACTCTCCAAGTCGGGAGAGTGTTAGTAAAGCATCTGGAATGTTGCACCCGAGTACCAGGGGACGAGAACTGAGACATATTTCAACACGTCTCCCGATCACACGGTTGATCATACTCTGGGTTCCTCATGCATGTTTTAGCTGAAGGAAGAATCCCTTAAACCTGGAGAGTTGAGACCCGTGGAATGGGTACCATGCAATATGACTTCAAAGGGTCTTCATTTGCTCACCAAAACTCTCCAATCCTATCACTGCTGCGTTTTTGCCCCTGTACTCACGATTGATTCACTTTCAGAGACATAGCAATCCATAGGTTTTAAGATACTTACTAGTCAGGTACATTATTAGGCGTTTAATATGGGGTTTTGAGTCCATTTCGTTGAGCAAGGAGTAGCTCTTGTCTATTACATATTTGGCTTAAGGAACTTTATCTGTGCTCATTTCAATCTCTGGTTTTATGCAGCACCCTAACTCACCTTTCCCCTTAAGCAAGCATAAGTTGATTTTCTAAATTTGGGACCATGTTCTGTTTTGAAATTCAGTTCCTGTGTAGCCAAGTTTACATTCCATGTATTAGTGATATCTTATGATATTTCTTTTTCTGTGTGACTTATTTCAGTTAGAATCATCATACCTGAATCCACTCATTATGCTGCTATGGGCCTGATGACATAGATGTCATTGCTGAGTGATATTGCATTGTACGTAAGTACCACAGCTTCTTTATCCATTTTTCGCTTTATGCGATATTGAACTTGTACCGTAAATGAGTTTCTTGTAAACAGAGCCATCCCAAACTTTGGGGTGGCTGTGTCTTTTTGATTTTAATTTCCCTAAGCTATAGGACCATAAGTGGAAGTGCCCTAGGCTCTGTTGCTTTGTTTTTTAGATGTTTCAGGAAACACCATACACTTCTCCCGAGTGGCTGTTGGCAATTTACATCCCGCCCATCAGCATAACAAGGCTCCCAGTTCTCCATGGCCTGTCCTGCCTTTCTGGATTTTACACTTTTTTCAGATGGCCCTTTTGACAGGGGGGAAGTGAGACTTCATTGTAGTGCAGATTTCCTTTGCAAGCTTGCTTGGTTGGCCAAAAAGGGCGTATGCGTTTTTTCCTGAATATATTCAGGAAAAAACGCATATGCCCTTTTTGGCCAAGTGCATCATTGTCGACCTTCTGCCTCTTTTCCTATGCTTTAAATGCAATTCCAGTGTACCTCCTGAAATTGGTTTCCTGCAATTCTGCCCGGCTTTCAAGTCCTCTTGGCAGCCTTACTTCAGTATATTTTTGGATGATAGCTGTCATTTATAACTCTGCAGGTTTGTGAATTACAGTGCCCCTGAGCTCCTTTCTTCAACTCGCTTTCTTGTGAGCTGGCCGCAACACCGCAGGATTGCTTCAGGCCCTAATCTGGTTCCGGCATGGCACGCTGAGCCTTTGGTTAATTCCTCTTCCTGGTGGGAAATGAGAGTTAAATTTTCCCGTCCAGACACCTCCAGCTAGTCTCTCATTGGTTCTCCCTATTCCTGTTCATCTTCCGCGGAATTTGCAAACTGGGCCAAACAGGAGGTTAAAGGCACTGACTCTCCAAGTCGGGAGAGTGTTAGTAAAGCATCTGGAATGTTGCACCCGAGTACCAGGGGACGAGAACTGAGACATATTTCAACACGTCTCCCGATCACACGGTTGATCATACTCTGGGTTCCACATGCATGTTTTAGCTGAAGGAAGAATCCCTTAAACCTGGAGAGTTGAGACCCGTGGAATGGGTACCATGCAATATGACTTCAAAGGGTCTTCATTTGCTCACCAAAACTCTCCAATCCTATCACTGCTGCGTTTTTGCCCCTGTACTCACGATTGATTCACTTTCAGAGACATAGCAATCCATAGGTTTTAAGATACTTACTAGTCAGGTACATTATTAGGCGTTTAATATGGGGTTTTGAGTCCATTTCGTTGAGCAAGGAGTAGCTCTTGTCTATTACATATTTGGCTTAAGGAACTTTATCTGTGCTCATTTCAATCTCTGGTTTTATGCAGCACCCCAACTCACCTTTCCCCTTAAGCAAGCATAAGTTGATTTTCTAAATTTGGGCCCATGTTCTGTTTTGAAATTCAGTTCCTGTGTAGCCAAGTTTACATTCCGTGTATTAGTGATATCTTATGATGTTTCTTTTTCTGTGTGACTTATTTCAGTTAGAATCATCATACCTGAATCCACTCATTATGCTGCTATGGGCCTGATGACATAGATGTCATTGCTGAGTGATATTGCATTGTACGTAAGTACCACAACTTCTTTATCCATTTTTCGCTTTATGCGATATTGAACTTGTACCGTAAACGAGTTTCTTGTAAACAGAGCCATCCCAAACTTTGGGGTGGCTGTGTCTTTTTGATTTTAATTTCCCTAAGCTATAGGACCATAAGTGGAAGTGCCCTAGGCTCTGTTGCTTTGTTTTTTAGATGTTTCAGGAAACACCATACACTTCTCCCGAGTGGCTGTTGGCAATTTACATCCCGCCCATCAGCATAACAAGGCTCCCAGTTCTCCATGGCCTGTCCTGCCTTTCTGGATTTTACACTTTTTTCAGATGGCCCTTTTGACGGGGGGGAAGTGAGACTTCATTGTAGTGCAGATTTCCTTTGCAAGCTTGCTTGGTTGGCCAAAAAGGGCGTATGCGTTTTTTCCTGAATATATTCAGGAAAAAACGCATACGCCCTTTTTGGCCAAGTGCATCATTGTCGACCTTCTGCCTCTTTTCCTATGCTTTAAATGCAATTCCAGTCTACCTCCTGAAATCGGTTTCCTGCAATTCTGCCCGGCTTTCAAGTCCTCTTGGCAGCCTTACTTCAGTATATTTTTGGATGATAGCTGTCATTTATAACTCTGCAGGTTTGTGAATTACAGTGCCCCTGAGCTCCTTTCTTCAACTCGCTTTCTTGTGAGCTGGCCGCAACACCGCAGGATTGCTTCAGGCCCTAATCTGGTTCCGGCATGGCACGCTGAGCCTTTGGTTAATTCCTCTTCCTGGTGGGAAATGAGAGTTAAATTTTCCCGTCCAGACACCTCCAGCTAGTCTCTCATTGGTTCTCCCTATTCCTGTTCATCTTCCGCGGAATTTGCAAACTGGGCCAAACAGGAGGTTAAAGGCACTGACTCTCCAAGTCGGGAGAGTGTTAGTAAAGCATCTGGAATGTTGCACCCGAGTACCAGGGGACGAGAACTGAGACATATTTCAACACGTCTCCCGATCACACGGTTGATCATACTCTGGGTTCCTCATGCATGTTTTAGCTGAAGGAAGAATCCCTTAAACCTGGAGAGTTGAGACCCGTGGAATGGGTACCATGCAATATGACTTCAAAGGGTCTTCATTTGCTCACCAAAACTCTCCAATCCTATCACTGCTGTGTTTTTGCCCCTGTACTCACGATTGATTCACTTTCAGAGACATAGCAATCCATAGGTTTTAAGATACTTACTAGTCAGGTACATTATTAGGCGTTTAATATGGGGTTTTGAGTCCATTTCGTTGAGCAAGGAGTAGCTCTTGTCTATTACATATTTGGCTTAAGGAACTTTATCTGTGTTCATTTCAATCTCTGGTTTTATGCAGCACCCTAACTCACCTTTCCCCTTAAGCAAGCATAAGTTGATTTTCTAAATTTGGGACCATGTTCTGTTTTGAAATTCAGTTCCTGTGTAGCCAAGTTTACATTCCATGTATTAGTGATATCTTATGATGTTTCTTTTTCTGTGTGACTTATTTCAGTTAGAATCATCATACCTGAATCCTCTCATTATGCTGCTATGGGCCTGATGACATAGATGTCATTGCTGAGTGATATTGCATTGTACGTAAGTACCACAGCTTCTTTATCCATTTTTCGCTTTATGCGATATTGAACTTGTACCGTAAACGAGTTTCTTGTAAACAGAGCCATCCCAAACTTTGGGGTGGCTGTGTCTTTTTGATTTTAATTTCCCTAAGCTGCAGGACCATAAGTGGAAGTGCCCTAGGCTCTGTTGCTTTGTTTTTTAGATGTTTCAGGAAACACCATACACTTCTCCCTAGTGGCTGTTGGCAATTTACATCCCGCCCATCAGCATAACAAGGCTCCCAGTTCTCCATGGCCTGTCCTGCCTTTCTGGATTTTACACTTTTTTCAGATGGCCCTTTTGACGGGGGGAAGTGAGACTTCATTGTAGTGCAGATTTCCTTTGCAAGCTTGCTTGGTTGGCCAAAAAGGGCGTATGCGTTTTTTCCTGAATATATTCAGGAAAAAACGCATACGCCCTTTTTGGCCAAGTGCATCATTGTCGACCTTCTGCCTCTTTTCATATGCTTTAAATGCAATTCCAGTCTACCTCCTGAAATCGGTTTCCTGCAATTCTGCCCGGCTTTCAAGTCCTCTTGGCAGCCTTACTTCAGTATATTTTTGGATGATAGCTGTCATTTATAACTCTGCAGGTTTGTGAATTACAGTGCCCCTGAGCTCCTTTTATTGAACTCGCTTTCTTGTGAGCTGGCCACAACACCGCAGGATTGCTTCAGGCCCTAATCTGGTTCCGGCATGGCACGCTGAGCCTTTGGTTAATTCCTCTTCCTGGTGGGAAATGAGAGTTAAATTTTCCCGTCCAGACACCTCCAGCTAGTCTCTCATTGGTTCTCCCTATTCCTGTTCATCTTCCGCGGAATTTGCAAACTGGGCCAAACAGGAGGTTAAAGGCACTGACTCTCCAAGTCGGGAGAGTGTTAGTAAAGCATCTGGAATGTTGCACCCGAGTACCAGGGGACGAGAACTGAGACATATTTCAACACGTCTCCCGATCACACGGTTGATCATACTCTGGGTTCCTCATGCATGTTTTAGCTGAAGGAAGAATCCCTTAAACCTGGAGAGTTGAGACCCGTGGAATGGGTACCATGCAATATGACTTCAAAGGGTCTTCATTTGCTCACCAAAACTCTCCAATCCTATCACTGCTGCGTTTTTGCCCCTGTACTCACGATTGATTCACTTTCAGAGACATAGCAATCCATAGGTTTTAAGATACTTACTAGTCAGGTACATTATTAGGCGTTTAATATGGGGTTTTGAGTCCATTTCGTTGAGCAAGGAGTAGCTCTTGTCTATTACATATTTGGCTTAAGGAACTTTATCTGTGCTCATTTCAATCTCTGGTTTTATGCAGCACCCTAACTCACCTTTCCCCTTAAGCAAGCATAAGTTGATTTTCTAAATTTGGGACCATGTTCTGTTTTGAAATTCAGTTCCTGTGTAGCCAAGTTTACATTCCATGTATTAGTGATATCTTATGATGTTTCTCTTTCTGTGTGACTTATTTCAGTTAGAATCATCATACCTGAATCCACTCATTATGCTGCTATGGGCCTGATGACATAGATGTCATTGCTGAGTGATATTGCATTGTACGTAAGTACCACAGCTTCTTTATCCATTTTTCGCTTTATGCGATATTGAACTTGTACCGTAAATGAGTTTCTTGTAAACAGAGCCATCCCAAACTTTGGGGTGGCTGTGTCTTTTTGATTTTAATTTCCCTAAGCTATAGGACCATAAGTGGAAGTGCCCTAGGCTCTGTTGCTTTGTTTTTTAGATGTTTCAGGAAACACCATACACTTCTCCCGAGTGGCTGTTGGCAATTTACATCCCGCCCATCAGCATAACAAGGCTCCCAGTTCTCCATGGCCTGTCCTGCCTTTCTGGATTTTACACTTTTTTCAGATGGCCCTTTTGACAGGGGGGAAGTGAGACTTCATTGTAGTGCAGATTTCCTTTGCAAGCTTGCTTGGTTGGCCAAAAAGGGCGTATGCGTTTTTTCCTGAATATATTCAGGAAAAAACGCATATGCCCTTTTTGGCCAAGTGCATCATTGTCGACCTTCTGCCTCTTTTCCTATGCTTTAAATGCAATTCCAGTCTACCTCCTGAAATTGGTTTCCTGCAATTCTGCCCGGCTTTCAAGTCCTCTTGGCAGCCTTACTTCAGTATATTTTTGGATGATAGCTGTCATTTATAACTCTGCAGGTTTGTGAATTACAGTGCCCCTGAGCTCCTTTCTTCAACTCGCTTTCTTGTGAGCTGGCCGCAACACCGCAGGATTGCTTCAGGCCCTAATCTGGTTCCGGCATGGCACGCTGAGCCTTTGGTTAATTCCTCTTCCTGGTGGGAAATGAGAGTTAAATTTTCCCGTCCAGACACCTCCAGCTAGTCTCTCATTGGTTCTCCCTATTCCTGTTCATCTTCCGCGGAATTTGCAAACTGGGCCAAACAGGAGGTTAAAGGCACTGACTCTCCAAGTCGGGAGAGTGTTAGTAAAGCATCTGGAATGTTGCACCCGAGTACCAGGGGACGAGAACTGAGACATATTTCAACACGTCTCCCGATCACACGGTTGATCATACTCTGGGTTCCACATGCATGTTTTAGCTGAAGGAAGAATCCCTTAAACCTGGAGAGTTGAGACCCGTGGAATGGGTACCATGCAATATGACTTCAAAGGGTCTTCATTTGCTCACCAAAACTCTCCAATCCTATCACTGCTGCGTTTTTGCCCCTGTACTCACGATTGATTCACTTTCAGAGACATAGCAATCCATAGGTTTTAAGATACTTACTAGTCAGGTACATTATTAGGCGTTTAATATGGGGTTTTGAGTCCATTTCTTTGAGCAAGGAGTAGCTCTTGTCTATTACATATTTGGCTTAAGGAACTTTATCTGTGCTCATTTCAATCTCTGGTTTTATGCAGCACCCCAACTCACCTTTCCCCTTAAGCAAGCATAAGTTGATTTTCTAAATTTGGGACCATGTTCTGTTTTGAAATTCAGTTCCTGTGTAGCCAAGTTTACATTCCGTGTATTAGTGATATCTTATGATGTTTCTTTTTCTGTGTGACTTATTTCAGTTGAAATCATCATACCTGAATCCACTCATTATGCTGCTATGGGCCTGATGACATAGATGTCATTGCTGAGTGATATTGCATTGTACGTAAGTACCACAACTTCTTTATCCATTTTTCGCTTTATGCGATATTGAACTTGTACCGTAAACGAGTTTCTTGTAAACAGAGCCATCCCAAACTTTGGGGTGGCTGTGTCTTTTTGATTTTAATTTCCCTAAGCTATAGGACCATAAGTGGAAGTGCCCTAGGCTCTGTTGCTTTGTTTTTTAGATGTTTCAGGAAACACCATACACTTCTCCCGAGTGGCTGTTGGCAATTTACATCCCGCCCATCAGCATAACAAGGCTCCCAGTTCTCCATGGCCTGTCCTGCCTTTCTGGATTTTACACTTTTTTCAGATGGCCCTTTTGACGGGGGGGAAGTGAGACTTCATTGTAGTGCAGATTTCCTTTGCAAGCTTGCTTGGTTGGCCAAAAAGGGCGTATGCGTTTTTTCCTGAATATATTCAGGAAAAAACGTATACGCCCTTTTTGGCCAAGTGCATCATTGTCGACCTTCTGCCTCTTTTCCTATGCTTTAAATGCAATTCCAGTCTACCTCCTGAAATCGGTTTCCTGCAATTCTGCCCGGCTTTCAAGTCCTCTTGGCAGCCTTACTTCAGTATATTTTTGGATGATAGCTGTCATTTATAACTCTGCAGGTTTGTGAATTACAGTGCCCCTGAGCTCCTTTCTTCAACTCGCTTTCTTGTGAGCTGGCCGCAACACCGCAGGATTGCTTCAGGCCCTAATCTGGTTCCGGCATGGCACGCTGAGCCTTTGGTTAATTCCTCTTCCTGGTGGGAAATGAGAGTTAAATTTTCCCGTCCAGACACCTCCAGCTAGTCTCTCATTGGTTCTCCCTATTCCTGTTCATCTTCCGCGGAATTTGCAAACTGGGCCAAACAGGAGGTTAAAGGCAATGACTCTCCAAGTCGGGAGAGTGTTAGTAAAGCATCTGGAATGTTGCACCCGAGTACCAGGGGACGAGAACTGAGACATATTTCAACACGTCTCCCGATCACACGGTTGATCATACTCTGGGTTCCTCATGCATGTTTTAGCTGAAGGAAGAATCCCTTAAACCTGGAGAGTTGAGACCCGTGGAATGGGTACCATGCAATATGAATTCAAAGGGTCTTCATTTGCTCACCAAAACTCTCCAATCCTATCACTGCTGCGTTTTTGCCCCTGTACTCACGATTGATTCACTTTCAGAGACATAGCAATCCATAGGTTTTAAGATACTTACTAGTCAGGTACATTATTAGGCGTTTAATATGGGGTTTTGAGTCCATTTCGTTGAGCAAGGAGTAGCTCTTGTCTATTACATATTTGGCTTAAGGAACTTTATCTGTGCTCATTTCAATCTCTGGTTTTATGCAGCACCCTAACTCACCTTTCCCCTTAAGCAAGCATAAGTTGATTTTCTAAATTTGGGACCATGTTCTGTTTTGAAATTCAGTTCCTGTGTAGCCAAGTTTACATTCCATGTATTAGTGATATCTTATGATGTTTCTTTTTCTGTGTGACTTATTTCAGTTAGAATCATCATACCTGAATCTACTCATTATGCTGCTATGGGCCTGATGACATAGATGTCATTGCTGAGTGATATTGCATTGTACGTAAGTACCACAGCTTCTTTATCCATTTTTCGCTTTATGCGATATTGAACTTGTACCGTAAACAAGTTTCTTGTAAACAGAGCCATCCCAAACTTTGGGGTGGCTGTGTCTTTTTGATTTTAATTTCCCTAAGCTATAGGACCATAAGTGGAAGTGCCCTAGGCTCTGTTGCTTTGTTTTTTAGATGTTTCAGGAAACACCATACACTTCTCCCGAGTGGCTGTTGGCAATTTACATCCCGCCCATCAGCATAACAAGGCTCCCAGTTCTCCATGGCCTGTCCTGCCTTTCTGGATTTTACACTTTTTTCAGATGGCCCTTTTGACCGGGGGGAAGTGAGACTTCATTGTAGTGCAGATTTCCTTTGCAAGCTTGCTTGGTTGGCCAAAAAGGGCGTATGCGTTTTTTCCTGAATATATTCAGGAAAAAACGCATATGCCCTTTTTGGCCAAGTGCATCATTGTCGACCTTCTGCCTCTTTTCCTATGCTTTAAATGCAATTCCAGTCTACCTCCTGAAATTGGTTTCCTGCAATTCTGCCCGGCTTTCAAGTCCTCTTGGCAGCCTTACTTCAGTATATTTTTGGATGATAGCTGTCATTTATAACTCTGCAGGTTTGTGAATTACAGTGCCCCTGAGCTCCTTTCTTCAACTCGCTTTCTTGTGAGCTGGCCGCAACACTGCAGGATTGCTTCAGGCCCTAATCTGGTTCCGGCATGGCACGCTGAGCCTTTGGTTAATTCCTCTTCCTGGTGGGAAATGAGAGTTAAATTTTCCCGTCCAGACACCTCCAGCTAGTCTCTCATTGGTTCTCCCTATTCCTGTTCATCTTCCGCGGAATTTGCAAACTGGGCCAAACAGGAGGTTAAAGGCACTGACTCTCCAAGTCGGGAGAGTGTTAGTAAAGCATCTGGAATGTTGCACCCGAGTACCAGGGGACGAGAACTGAGACATATTTCAACACGTCTCCCGATCACACGGTTGATCATACTCTGGGTTCCACATGCATGTTTTAGCTGAAGGAAGAATCCCTTAAACCTGGAGAGTTGAGACCCGTGGAATGGGTACCATGCAATATGACTTCAAAGGGTCTTCATTTGCTCACCAAAACTCTCCAATCCTATCACTGCTGCGTTTTTGCCCCTGTACTCACGATTGATTCACTTTCAGAGACATAGCAATCCATAGGTTTTAAGATACTTACTAGTCAGGTACATTATTAGGCGTTTAATATGGGGTTTTGAGTCCATTTCGTTGAGCAAGGAGTAGCTCTTGTCTATTACATATTTGGCTTAAGGAACTTTATCTGTGCTCATTTCAATCTCTGGTTTTATGCAGCACCCCAACTCACCTTTCCCCTTAAGCAAGCATAAGTTGATTTTCTAAATTTGGGCCCATGTTCTGTTTTGAAATTCAGTTCCTGTGTAGCCAAGTTTACATTCCGTGTATTAGTGATATCTTATGATGTTTCTTTTTCTGTGTGACTTATTTCAGTTAGAATCATCATACCTGAATCCACTCATTATGCTGCTATGGGCCTGATGACATAGATGTCATTGCTGAGTGATATTGCATTGTACGTAAGTACCACAACTTCTTTATCCATTTTTCGCTTTATGCGATATTGAACTTGTACCGTAAACGAGTTTCTTGTAAACAGAGCCATCCCAAACTTTGGGGTGGCTGTGTCTTTTTGATTTTAATTTCCCTAAGCTGCAGGACCATAAGTGGAAGTGCCCTAGGCTCTGTTGCTTTGTTTTTTAGATGTTTCAGGAAACACCATACACTTCTCCCTAGTGGCTGTTGGCAAGTTACATCCCGCCCATCAGCATAACAAGGCTCCCAGTTCTCCATGGCCTGTCCTGCCTTTCTGGATTTTACACTTTTTTCAGATGGCCCTTTTGACGGGGGGGAAGTGAGACTTCATTGTAGTGCAGATTTCCTTTGCAAGCTTGCTTGGTTGGCCAAAAAGGGCGTATGCGTTTTTTCCTGAATATATTCAGGAAAAAACGCATACGCCCTTTTTGGCCAAGTGCATCATTGTCGACCTTCTGCCTCTTTTCCTAAGCTTTAAATGCAATTCCAGTCTACCTCCTGAAATCGGTTTCCTGCAATTCTGCCCGGCTTTCAAGTCCTCTTGGCAGCCTTACTTCAGTATATTTTTGGATGATAGCTGTCATTTATAACTCTGCAGGTTTGTGAATTACAGTGCCCCTGAGCTCCTTTCTTCAACTCGCTTTCTTGTGAGCTGGCCGCAACACCGCAGGATTGCTTCAGGCCCTAATCTAGTTCCGGCATGGCACGCTGAGCCTTTGGTTAATTCCTCTTCCTGGTGGGAAATGAGAGTTAAATTTTCCCGTCCAGACACCTCCAGCTAGTCTCTCATTGGTTCTCCCTATTCCTGTTCATCTTCCGCGGAATTTGCAAACTGGGCCAAACAGGAGGTTAAAGGCACTGACTCTCCAAGTCGGGAGAGTGTTAGTAAAGCATCTGGAATGTTGCACCCGAGTACCAGGGGACGAGAACTGAGACATATTTCAACACGTCTCCCGATCACACGGTTGATCATACTCTGGGTTCCACATGCATGTTTTAGCTGAAGGAAGAATCCCTTAAACCTGGAGAGTTGAGACCCGTGGAATGGGTACCATGCAATATGACTTCAAAGGGTCTTCATTTGCTCACCAAAACTCTCCAATCCTATCACTGCTGCGTTTTTGCCCCTGTACTCACGATTGATTCACTTTCAGAGACATAGCAATCCATAGGTTTTAAGATACTTACTAGTCAGGTACATTATTAGGCGTTTAATATGGGGTTTTGAGTCCATTTCGTTGAGCAAGGAGTAGCTCTTGTCTATTACATATTTGGCTTAAGGAACTTTATCTGTGCTCATTTCAATCTCTGGTTTTATGCAGCACCCCAACTCACCTTTCCCCTTAAGCAAGCATAAGTTGATTTTCTAAATTTGGGACCATGTTCTGTTTTGAAATTCAGTTCCTGTGTAGCCAAGTTTACATTCCGTGTATTAGTGATATCTTATGATGTTTCTTTTTCTGTGTGACTTATTTCAGTTAGAATCATCATACCTGAATCCACTCATTATGCTGCTATGGACCTGATGACATAGATGTCATTGCTGAGTGATATTGCATTGTACGTAAGTACCACAACTTCTTTATCCATTTTTCGCTTTATGCGATATTGAACTTGTACCGTAAACGAGTTTCTTGTAAACAGAGCCATCCCAAACTTTGGGGTGGCTGTGTCTTTTTGATTTTAATTTCCCTAAGCTGCAGGACCATAAGTGGAAGTGCCCTAGGCTCTGTTGCTTGGTTTTTTAGATGTTTCAGGAAACACCATACACTTCTCCCGAGTGGCTGTTGGCAATTTACATCCCGCCCATCAGCATAACAAGGCTCCCAGTTCTCCATGGCCTGTCCTGCCTTTCTGGATTTTACACTTTTTTCAGATGGCCCTTTTGACGGGGGGGAAGTGAGACTTCATTGTAGTGCAGATTTCCTTTGAAAGCTTGCTTGGTTGGCCAAAAAGGGCGTATGCGTTTTTTCCTGAATATATTCAGGAAAAAACGCATACGCCCTTTTTGGCCAAGTGCATCATTGTCGACCTTCTGCCTCTTTTCCTATGCTTTAAATGCAATTCCAGTCTACCTCCTGAAATCGGTTTCCTGCAATTCTGCCCGGCTTTCAAGTCCTCTTGGCAGCCTTACTTCAGTATATTTTTGGATGATAGCTGTCATTTATAACTCTGCAGGTTTGTGAATTACAGTGCCCCTGAGCTCCTTTCTTCAACTCGCTTTCTTGTGAGCTGGCCGCAACACCGCAGGATTGCTTCAGGCCCTAATCTGGTTCCGGCATGGCACGTTGAGCCTTTGGTTAATTCCTCTTCCTGGTGGGAAATGAGAGTTAAATTTTCCCGTCCAGACACCTCCAGCTAGTCTCTCATTGGTTCTCCCTATTCCTGTTCATCTTCCGCGGAATTTGCAAACTGGGCCAAACAGGAGGTTAAAGGCACTGACTCTCCAAGTCGGGAGAGTGTTAGTAAAGCATCTGGAATGTTGCACCCGAGTACCAGGGGACGAGAACTGAGACATATTTCTACAAGTCTCCCGATCACACGGTTGATCATACTCTGTGTTCCTCATGCATGTTTTAGCTGAAGGAAGAATCCCTTAAACCTGGAGAGTTGAGACCCGTGGAATGGGTACCATGCAATATGACTTCAAAGGGTCTTCATTTGCTCACCAAAACTCTCCAATCCTATCACTGCTGCGTTTTTGCCCCTGTACTCACGATTGATTCACTTTCAGAGACATAGCAATCCATAGGTTTTAAGATACTTACTAGTCAGGTACATTATTAGGCGTTTAATATGGGGTTTTGAGTCCATTTCGTTGAGCAAGGAGTAGCTCTTGTCTATTACATATTTGGCTTAAGGAACTTTATCTGTGCTCATTTCAATCTCTGGTTTTATGCAGCACCCCAACTCACCTTTCCCCTTAAGCAAGCATAAGTTGATTTTCTAAATTTGGGACCATGTTCTGTTTTGAAATTCAGTTCCTGTGTAGCCAAGTTTACATTCCATGTATTAGTGATATCTTATGATGTTTCTTTTTCTGTGTGACTTATTTCAGTTGAAATCATCATACCTGAATCCACTCATTATGCTGCTATGGGCCTGATGACATAGATGTCATTGCTGAGTGATATTGCATTGTACGTAAGTACCACAACTTCTTTATCCATTTTTCGCTTTATGCGATATTGAACTTGTACCGTAAACGAGTTTCTTGTAAACAGAGCCATCCCAAACTTTGGGGTGGCTGTGTCTTTTTGAATTTAATTTCCCTAAGCTATAGGACCATAAGTGGAAGTGCCCTAGGCTCTGTTGCTTTGTTTTTTAGATGTTTCAGGAAACACCATACACTTCTCCCGAGTGGCTGTTGGCAATTTACATCCCGCCCATCAGCATAACAAGGCTCCCAGTTCTCCATGGCCTGTCCTGCCTTTCTGGATTTTACACTTTTTTCAGATGGCCCTTTTGACGGGGGGGAAGTGAGACTTCATTGTAGTGCAGATTTCCTTTGCAAGCTTGCTTGGTTGGCCAAAAAGGGCGTATGCGTTTTTTTCTGAATATAGTCAGGAAAAAACGCATACGCCCTTTTTGGCCAAGTGCATCATTGTCGACCTTCTGCCTCTTTTCCTATGCTTTAAATGCAATTCCAGTCTACCTCCTGAAATCGGTTTCCTGCAATTCTGCCCGGCTTTCAAGTCCTCTTGGCAGCCTTACTTCAGTATATTTTTGGATGATAGCTGTCATTTATAACTCTGCAGGTTTGTGAATTACAGTGCCCCTGAGCTCCTTTCTTCAACTCGCTTTCTTGTGAGCTGGCCGCAACACCGCAGGATTGCTTCAGGCCCTAATCTGGTTCCGGCATGGCACGCTGAGCCTTTGGTTAATTCCTCTTCCTGGTGGGAAATGAGAGTTAAATTTTCCCGTCCAGACACCTCCAGCTAGTCTCTCATTGGTTCTCCCTATTCCTGTTCATCTTCCGCGGAATTTGCAAACTGGGCCAAACAGGAGGTTAAAGGCACTGACTCTCCAAGTCGGGAGAGTGTTAGTAAAGCATCTGGAATGTTGCACCCGAGTACCAGGGGACGAGAACTGAGACATATTTCAACACGTCTCCCGATCACACGGTTGATCATACTCTGCGTTCCTCATGCATGTTTTAGCTGAAGGAAGAATCCCTTAAACCTGGAGAGTTGAGACCCGTGGAATGGGTACCATGCAATATGACTTCAAAGGGTCTTCATTTGCTCACCAAAACTCTCCAATCCTATCACTGCTGCGTTTTTGCCCCTGTACTCACGATTGATTCACTTTCAGAGACATAGCAATCCATAGGTTTTAAGATACTTACTAGTCAGGTACATTATTAGGCGTTTAATATGGGGTTTTGAGTCCATTTCGTTGAGCAAGGAGTAGCTCTTGTCTATTACATATTTGGCTTAAGGAACTTTATCTGTGCTCATTTCAATCTCTGGTTTTATGCAGCACCCCAACTCACCTTTCCCCTTAAGCAAGCATAAGTTGATTTTCTAAATTTGGGACCATGTTCTGTTTTGAAATTCAGTTCCTGTGTAGCCAAGTTTACATTCCATGTATTAGTGATATCTTATGATGTTTCTTTTTCTGTGTGACTTATTTCAGTTGAAATCATCATACCTGAATCCACTCATTATGCTGCTATGGGCCTGATGACATAGATGTCATTGCTGAGTGATATTGCATTGTACGTAAGTACCACAACTTCTTTATCCATTTTTCGCTTTATGCGATATTGAACTTGTACCGTAAACGAGTTTCTTGTAAACAGAGCCATCCCAAACTTTGGGGTGGCTGTGTCTTTTTGATTTTAATTTCCCTAAGCTATAGGACCATAAGTGGAAGTGCCCTAGGCTCTGTTGCTTTGTTTTTTAGATGTTTCAGGAAACACCATACACTTCTCCCGAGTGGCTGTTGGCAATTTACATCCCGCCCATCAGCATAACAAGGCTCCCAGTTCTCCATGGCCTGTCCTGCCTTTCTGGATTTTACACTTTTTTCAGATGGCCCTTTTGACGGGGGGGAAGTGAGACTTCATTGTAGTGCAGATTTCCTTTGCAAGCTTGCTTGGTTGGCCAAAAAGGGCGTATGCGTTTTTTCCTGAATATATTCAGGAAAAAACGCATATGCCCTTTTTGGCCAAGTGCATCATTGTCGACCTTCTGCCTCTTTTCCTATGCTTTAAATGCAATTCCAGTCTACCTCCTGAAATCGGTTTCCTGCAATTCTGCCCGGCTTTCAAGTCCTCTTGGCAGCCTTACTTCAGTATATTTTTGGATGATAGCTGTCATTTATAACTCTGCAGGTTTGTGAATTACAGTGCCCCTGAGCTCCTTTCTTCAACTCGCTTTCTTGTGAGCTGGCCGCAACACCGCAGGATTGCTTCAGGCCCTAATCTGGTTCCGGCATGGCACGCTGAGCCTTTGGTTAATTCCTCTTCCTGGTGGGAAATGAGAGTTAAATTTTCCCGTCCAGACACCTCCAGCTAGTCTCTCATTGGTTCTCCCTATTCCTGTTCATCTTCCGCGGGATTTGCAAACTGGGCCAAACAGGAGGTTAAAGGCACTGACTCTCCAAGTCGGGAGAGTGTTAGTAAAGCATCTGGAATGTTGCACCCGAGTACCAGGGGACGAGAACTGAGACATATTTCAACACGTCTCCCGATCACACGGTTGATCATACTCTGTGTTCCTCATGCATGTTTTAGCTGAAGGAAGAATCCCTTAAACCTGGAGAGTTGAGACCCGTGGAATGGGTACCATGCAATATGACTTCAAAGGGTCTTCATTTGCTCACCAAAACTCTCCAATCCTATCACTGCTGCGTTTTTGCCCCTGTACTCACGATTGATTCACTTTCAGAGACATAGCAATCCATAGGTTTTAAGATACTTACTAGTCAGGTACATTATTAGGCGTTTAATATGGGGTTTTGAGTCCATTTCGTTGAGCAAGGAGTAGCTCTTGTCTATTACATATTTGGCTTAAGGAACTTTATCTGTGCTCATTTCAATCTCTGGTTTTATGCAGCACCCCAACTCACCTTTCCCCTTAAGCAAGCATAAGTTGATTTTCTAAATTTGGGACCATGTTCTGTTTTGAAATTCAGTTCCTGTGTAGCCAAGTTTACATTCCGTGTATTAGTGATATCTTATGATGTTTCTTTTTCTGTGTGACTTATTTCAGTTAGAATCATCATACCTGAATCCACTCATTATGCTGCTATGGGCCTGATGACATAGATGTCATTGCTGAGTGATATTGCATTGTACGTAAGTACCACAACTTCTTTATCCATTTTTCGCTTTATGCGATATTGAACTTGTACCGTAAACGAGTTTCTTGTAAACAGAGCCATCCCAAACTTTGGGGTGGCTGTGTCTTTTTGATTTTAATTTCCCTAAGCTGCAGGACCATAAGTGGAAGTGCCCTAGGCTCTGTTGCTTTGTTTTTTAGATGTTTCAGGAAACACCATACACTTCTCCCGAGTGGCTGTTGGCAATTTACATCCCGCCCATCAGCATAACAAGGCTCCCAGTTCTCCATGGCCTGTCCTGCCTTTCTGGATTTTACACTTTTTTCAGATGGCCCTTTTGACGGGGGGAAGTGAGACTTCATTGTAGTGCAGATTTCCTTTGCAAGCTTGCTTGGTTGGCCAAAAAGGGCGTATGCGTTTTTTCCTGAATATATTCAGGAAAAAACGCATACGCCCTTTTTGGCCAAGTGCATCATTGTCGACCTTCTGCCTCTTTTCCTATGCTTTAAATGCAATTCCAGTCTACCTCCTGAAATTGGTTTCCTGCAATTCTGCCCGGCTTTCAAGTCCTCTTGGCAGCCTTACTTCAGTATATTTTTGGATGATAGCTGTCATTTATAACTCTGCAGGTTTGTGAATTACAGTGCCCCTGAGCTCCTTTCTTCAACTCGCTTTCTTGTGAGCTGGCCGCAACACCGCAGGATTGCTTCAGGCCCTAATCTGGTTCCGGCATGGCACGCTGAGCCTTTGGTTAATTCCTCTTCCTGGTGGGAAATGAGAGTTAAATTTTCCCGTCCAGACACCTCCAGCTAGTCTCTCATTGGTTCTCCCTATTCCTGTTCATCTTCCGCGGAATTTGCAAACTGGGCCAAACAGGAGGTTAAAGGCACTGACTCTCCAAGTCGGGAGAGTGTTAGTAAAGCATCTGGAATGTTGCACCCGAGTACCAGGGGACGAGAACTGAGACATATTTCAACACGTCTCCCGATCACACGGTTGATCATACTCTGCGTTCCTCATGCATGTTTTAGCTGAAGGAAGAATCCCTTAAACCTGGAGAGTTGAGACTCGTGGAATGGGTACCATGCAATATGACTTCAAAGGGTCTTCATTTGCTCACCAAAACTCTCCAATCCTATCACTGCTGCGTTTTTGCCCCTGTACTCACGATTGATTCACTTTCAGAGACATAGCAATCCATAGGTTTTAAGATACTTACTAGTCAGGTACATTATTAGGCGTTTAATATGGGGTTTTGAGTCCATTTCGTTGAGCAAGGAGTAGCTCTTGTCTATTACATATTTGGCTTAAGGAACTTTATCTGTGCTCATTTCAATCTCTGGTTTTATGCAGCACCCCAACTCACCTTTCCCCTTAAGCAAGCATAAGTTGATTTTCTAAATTTGGGACCATGTTCTGTTTTGAAATTCAGTTCCTGTGTAGCCAAGTTTACATTCCATGTATTAGTGATATCTTATGATGTTTCTTTTTCTGTGTGACTTATTTCAGTTGAAATCATCATACCTGAATCCACTCATTATGCTGCTATGGGCCTGATGACATAGATGTCATTGCTGAGTGATATTGCATTGTACGTAAGTACCACAACTTCTTTATCCATTTTTCGCTTTATGCGATATTGAACTTGTACCGTAAACGAGTTTCTTGTAAACAGAGCCATCCCAAACTTTGGGGTGGCTGTGTCTTTTTGATTTTAATTTCCCTAAGCTATAGGACCATAAGTGGAAGTGCCCTAGGCTCTGTTGCTTTGTTTTTTAGATGTTTCAGGAAACACCATACACTTCTCCCGAGTGGCTGTTGGCAATTTACATCCCGCCCATCAGCATAACAAGGCTCCCAGTTCTCCATGGCCTGTCCTGCCTTTCTGGATTTTACACTTTTTTCAGATGGCCCTTTTGACGGGGGGGAAGTGAGACTTCATTGTAGTGCAGATTTCCTTTGCAAGCTTGCTTGGTTGGCCAAAAAGGGCGTATGCGTTTTTTCCTGAATATATTCAGGAAAAAACGCATATGCCCTTTTTGGCCAAGTGCATCATTGTCGACCTTCTGCCTCTTTTCCTATGCTTTAAATGCAATTCCAGTCTACCTCCTGAAATCGGTTTCCTGCAATTCTGCCCGGCTTTCAAGTCCTCTTGGCAGCCTTACTTCAGTATATTTTTGGATGATAGCTGTCATTTATAACTCTGCAGGTTTGTGAATTACAGTGCCCCTGAGCTCCTTTCTTCAACTCGCTTTCTTGTGAGCTGGCCGCAACACCGCAGGATTGCTTCAGGCCCTAATCTGGTTCCGGCATGGCACGCTGAGCCTTTGGTTAATTCCTCTTCCTGGTGGGAAATGAGAGTTAAATTTTCCCGTCCAGACACCTCCAGCTAGTCTCTCATTGGTTCTCCCTATTCCTGTTCATCTTCCGCGGGATTTGCAAACTGGGCCAAACAGGAGGTTAAAGGCACTGACTCTCCAAGTCGGGAGAGTGTTAGTAAAGCATCTGGAATGTTGCACCCGAGTACCAGGGGACGAGAACTGAGACATATTTCAACACGTCTCCCGATCACACGGTTGATCATACTCTGGGTTCCTCATGCATGTTTTAGCTGAAGGAAGAATCCCTTAAACCTGGAGAGTTGAGACCCGTGGAATGGGTACCATGCAATATGACTTCAAAGGGTCTTCATTTGCTCACCAAAACTCTCCAATCCTATCACTGCTGCGTTTTTGCCCCTGTACTCACGATTGATTCACTTTCAGAGACATAGCAATCCATAGGTTTTAAGATACTTACTAGTCAGGTACATTATTAGGCGTTTAATATGGGGTTTTGAGTCCATTTCGTTGAGCAAGGAGTAGCTCTTGTCTATTACATATTTGGCTTAAGGAACTTTATCTGTGCTCATTTCAATCTCTGGTTTTATGCAGCACCCCAACTCACCTTTCCCCTTAAGCAAGCATAAGTTGATTTTCTAAATTTGGGACCATGTTCTGTTTTGAAATTCAGTTCCTGTGTAGCCAAGTTTACATTCCGTGTATTAGTGATATCTTATGATGTTTCTTTTTCTGTGTGACTTATTTCAGTTAGAATCATCATACCTGAATCCACTCATTATGCTGCTATGGGCCTGATGACATAGATGTCATTGCTGAGTGATATTGCATTGTACGTAAGTACCACAACTTCTTTATCCATTTTTCGCTTTATGCGATATTGAACTTGTACCGTAAACGAGTTTCTTGTAAACAGAGCCATCCCAAACTTTGGGGTGGCTGTGTCTTTTTGATTTTAATTTCCCTAAGCTGCAGGACCATAAGTGGAAGTGCCCTAGGCTCTGTTGCTTTGTTTTTTAGATGTTTCAGGAAACACCATACACTTCTCCCGAGTGGCTGTTGGCAATTTACATCCCGCCCATCAGCATAACAAGGCTCCCAGTTCTCCATGGCCTGTCCTGCCTTTCTGGATTTTACACTTTTTTCAGATGGCCCTTTTGACCGAGGGGAAGTGAGACTTCATTGTAGTGCAGATTTCCTTTGCAAGCTTGCTTGGTTTTCCAAAAAGGGCGTATGCGTTTTTTCCTGAATATATTCAGGAAAAAACGCATACGCCCTTTTTGGCCAAGTGCATCATTGTCGACCTTCTGCCTCTTTTCCTATGCTTTAAATGCAATTCCAGTCTACCTCCTGAAATCGGTTTCCTGCAATTCTGCCCCGCTTTCAAGTCCTCTTGGCAGCCTTACTTCAGTATATTTTTGGATGATAGCTGTCATTTATAACTCTGCAGGTTTGTGAATTACAGTGCCCCTGAGCTCCTTTCTTCAACTCGCTTTCTTGTGAGCTGGCCGCACACCGCACGATTGCTTCAGGCCCTAATCTGGTTCCGGCATGGCACGCTGAGCCTTTGGTTAATTCCTCTTCCTGGTGGGAAATGAGAGTTAAATTTTCCCGTCCAGACACCTCCAGCTAGTCTCTCATTGGTTCTCCCTATTCCTGTTCATCTTCCGCGGAATTTGCAAACTGGGCCAAACAGGAGGTTAAAGGCACTGACTCTCCAAGTCGGGAGAGTGTTAGTAAAGCATCTGGAATGTTGCACCCGAGTACCAGGGGACGAGAACTGAGACATATTTCAACACGTCTCCCGATCACACGGTTGATCATACTCTGGGTTCCACATGCATGTTTTAGCTGAAGGAAGAATCCCTTAAACCTGGAGAGTTGAGATCCGTGGAATGGGTACCATGCAATACGACTTCAAAGGGTCTTCATTTGCTCACCAAAACTCTCCAATCCTATCACTGCTGCGTTTTTGCCCCTGTACTCACGATTGATTCACTTTCAGAGACATAGCAATCCATAGGTTTTAAGATACTTACTAGTCAGGTACATTATTAGGCGTTTAATATGGGGTTTTGAGTCCATTTCGTTGAGCAAGGAGTAGCTCTTGTCTATTACATATTTGGCTTAAGGAACTTTATCTGTGCTCATTTCAATCTCTGGTTTTATGCAGCACCCCAACTCACCTTTCCCCTTAAGCAAGCATAAGTTGATTTTCTAAATTTGGGACCATGTTCTGTTTTGAAATTCAGTTCCTGTGTAGCCAAGTTTACATTCCGTGTATTAGTGATATCTTATGATGTTTCTTTTTCTGTGTGACTTATTTCAGTTAGAATCATCATACCTGAATCCACTCATTATGCTGCTATGGACCTGATGACATAGATGTCATTGCTGAGTGATATTGCATTGTACGTAAGTACCACAACTTCTTTATCCATTTTTCGCTTTATGCGATATTGAACTTGTACCGTAAACGAGTTTCTTGTAAACAGAGCCATCCCAAACTTTGGGGTGGCTGTGTCTTTTTGATTTTAATTTCCCTAAGCTGCAGGACCATAAGTGGAAGTGCCCTAGGCTCTGTTGCTTTGTTTTTTAGATGTTTCAGGAAACACCATACACTTCTCCCGAGTGGCTGTTGGCAATTTACATCCCGCCCATCAGCATAACAAGGCTCCCAGTTCTCCATGGCCTGTCCTGCCTTTCTGGATTTTACACTTTTTTCAGATGGCCCTTTTGACGGGGGGAAGTGAGACTTCATTGTAGTGCAGATTTCCTTTGCAAGCTTGCTTGGTTGGCCAAAAAGGGCGTATGCGTTTTTTCCTGAATATATTCAGGAAAAAACGCATACGCCCTTTTTGGCCAAGTGCATCATTGTCGACCTTCTGCCTCTTTTCCTATGCTTTAAATGCAATTCCAGTCTACCTCCTGAAATTGGTTTCCTGCAATTCTGCCCGGCTTTCAAGTCCTCTTGGCAGCCTTACTTCAGTATATTTTTGGATGATAGCTGTCATTTATAACTCTGCAGGTTTGTGAATTACAGTGCCCCTGAGCTCCTTTCTTCAACTCGCTTTCTTGTGAGCTGGCCGCAACACCGCAGGATTGCTTCAGGCCCTAATCTGGTTCCGGCATGGCACGCTGAGCCTTTGGTTAATTCCTCTTCCTGGTGGGAAATGAGAGTTAAATTTTCCCGTCCAGACACCTCCAGCTAGTCTCTCATTGGTTCTCCCTATTCCTGTTCATCTTCCGCGGAATTTGCAAACTGGGCCAAACAGGAGGTTAAAGGCACTGACTCTCCAAGTCGGGAGAGTGTTAGTAAAGCATCTGGAATGTTGCACCCGAGTACCAGGGGACGAGAACTGAGACATATTTCAACACGTCTCCCGATCACACGGTTGATCATACTCTGGGTTCCACATGCATGTTTTAGCTGAAGGAAGAATCCCTTAAACCTGGAGAGTTGAGACCCGTGGAATGGGTACCATGCAATATGACTTCATAGGGTCTTCATTTGCTCACCAAAACTCTCCAATCCTATCACTGCTGCGTTTTTGCCCCTGTACTCACGATTGATTCACTTTCAGAGACATAGCAATCCATAGGTTTTAAGATACTTACTAGTCAGGTACATTATTAGGCGTTTAATATGGGGTTTTGAGTCCATTTCGTTGAGCAAGGAGTAGCTCTTGTCTATTACATATTTGGCTTAAGGAACTTTATCTGTGCTCATTTCAATCTCTGGTTTTATGGAGCACCCCAACTCACCTTTCCCCTTAAGCAAGCATAAGTTGGTTTTCTAAATTTGGGACCATGTTCTGTTTTGAAATTCAGTTCCTGTGTAGCCAAGTTTACATTCCGTGTATTAGTGATATCTTATGATGTTTCTTTTTCTGTGTGACTTATTTCAGTTAGAATCATCATACCTGAATCCACTCATTATGCTGCTATGGACCTGATGACATAGATGTCATTGCTGAGTGATATTGCATTGTACGTAAGTACCACAACTTCTTTATCCATTTTTCGCTTTATGCGATATTGAACTTGTACCGTAAACGAGTTTCTTGTAAACAGAGCCATCCCAAACTTTGGGGTGGCTGTGTCTTTTTGATTTTAATTTCCCTAAGCTGCAGGACCATAAGTGGAAGTGCCCTAGGCTCTGTTGCTTTGTTTTTTAGATGTTTCAGGAAACACCATACACTTCTCCCGAGTGGCTGTTGGCAATTTACATCCCGCCCATCAGCATAACAAGGCTCCCAGTTCTCCATGGCCTGTCCTGCCTTTCTGGATTTTACACTTTTTTCAGATGGCCCTTTTGACCGGGGGGAAGTGAGACTTCATTGTAGTGCAGATTTCCTTTGCAAGCTTGCTTGGTTTTCCAAAAAGGGCGTATGCGTTTTTTCCTGAATATATTCAGGAAAAAACGCATACGCCCTTTTTGGCCAAGTGCATCATTGTCGACCTTCTGCCTCTTTTCCTATGCTTTAAATGCAATTCCAGTCTACCTCCTGAAATCGGTTTCCTGCAATTCTGCCCCGCTTTCAAGTCCTCTTGGCAGCCTTACTTCAGTATATTTTTGGATGATAGCTGTCATTTATAACTCTGCAGGTTTGTGAATTACAGTGCCCCTGAGCTCCTTTCTTCAACTCGCTTTCTTGTGAGCTGGCCGCACACCGCACGATTGCTTCAGGCCCTAATCTGGTTCCGGCATGGCACGCTGAGCCTTTGGTTAATTCCTCTTCCTGGTGGGAAATGAGAGTTAAATTTTCCCGTCCAGACACCTCCAGCTAGTCTCTCATTGGTTCTCCCTATTCCTGTTCATCTTCCGCGGAATTTGCAAACTGGGCCAAACAGGAGGTTAAAGGCACTGACTCTCCAAGTCGGGAGAGTGTTAGTAAAGCATCTGGAATGTTGCACCCGAGTACCAGGGGACGAGAACTGAGACATATTTCAACACGTCTCCCGATCACACGGTTGATCATACTCTGGGTTCCACATGCATGTTTTAGCTGAAGGAAGAATCCCTTAAACCTGGAGAGTTGAGATCCGTGGAATGGGTACCATGCAATACGACTTCAAAGGGTCTTCATTTGCTCACCAAAACTCTCCAATCCTATCACTGCTGCGTTTTTGCCCCTGTACTCACGATTGATTCACTTTCAGAGACATAGCAATCCATAGGTTTTAAGATACTTACTAGTCAGGTACATTATTAGGCGTTTAATATGGGGTTTTGAGTCCATTTCGTTGAGCAAGGAGTAGCTCTTGTCTATTACATATTTGGCTTAAGGAACTTTATCTGTGCTCATTTCAATCTCTGGTTTTATGCAGCACCCCAACTCACCTTTCCCCTTAAGCAAGCATAAGTTGATTTTCTAAATTTGGGACCATGTTCTGTTTTGAAATTCAGTTCCTGTGTAGCCAAGTTTACATTCCGTGTATTAGTGATATCTTATGATGTTTCTTTTTCTGTGTGACTTATTTCAGTTAGAATCATCATACCTGAATCCACTCATTATGCTGCTATGGACCTGATGACATAGATGTCATTGCTGAGTGATATTGCATTGTACGTAAGTACCACAACTTCTTTATCCATTTTTCGCTTTATGCGATATTGAACTTGTACCGTAAACGAGTTTCTTGTAAACAGAGCCATCCCAAACTTTGGGGTGGCTGTGTCTTTTTGATTTTAATTTCCCTAAGCTGCAGGACCATAAGTGGAAGTGCCCTAGGCTCTGTTGCTTTGTTTTTTAGATGTTTCAGGAAACACCATACACTTCTCCCGAGTGGCTGTTGGCAATTTACATCCCGCCCATCAGCATAACAAGGCTCCCAGTTCTCCATGGCCTGTCCTGCCTTTCTGGATTTTACACTTTTTTCAGATGGCCCTTTTGACGGGGGGGAAGTGAGACTTCATTGTAGTGCAGATTTCCTTTGCAAGCTTGCTTGGTTGGCCAAAAAGGGCGTATGCGTTTTTTCCTGAATATATTCAGGAAAAAACGCATACGCCCTTTTTGGCCAAGTGCATCATTGTCGACCTTCTGCCTCTTTTCCTATGCTTTAAATGCAATTCCAGTCTACCTCCTGAAATTGGTTTCCTGCAATTCTGCCCGGCTTTCAAGTCCTCTTGGCAGCCTTACTTCAGTATATTTTTGGATGATAGCTGTCATTTATAACTCTGCAGGTTTGTGAATTACAGTGCCCCTGAGCTCCTTTCTTCAACTCGCTTTCTTGTGAGCTGGCCGCAACACCGCAGGATTGCTTCAGGCCCTAATCTGGTTCCGGCATGGCACGCTGAGCCTTTGGTTAATTCCTCTTCCTGGTGGGAAATGAGAGTTAAATTTTCCCGTCCAGACACCTCCAGCTAGTCTCTCATTGGTTCTCCCTATTCCTGTTCATCTTCCGCGGAATTTGCAAACTGGGCCAAACAGGAGGTTAAAGGCACTGACTCTCCAAGTCGGGAGAGTGTTAGTAAAGCATCTGGAATGTTGCACCCGAGTACCAGGGGACGAGAACTGAGACATATTTCAACATGTCTCCCGATCACACGGTTGATCATACTCTGGGTTCCACATGCATGTTTTAGCTGAAGGAAGAATCCCTTAAACCTGGAGAGTTGAGACCCGTGGAATGGGTACCATGCAATATGACTTCAAAGGGTCTTCATTTGCTCACCAAAACTCTCCAATCCTATCACTGCTGCGTTTTTGCCCCTGTACTCACGATTGATTCACTTTCAGAGACATAGCAATCCATAGGTTTTAAGATACTTACTAGTCAGGTACATTATTAGGCGTTTAATATGGGGTTTTGAGT
The DNA here is from genome assembly GCF_937001465.1 of Orcinus orca. NCBI lineage: Eukaryota > Metazoa > Chordata > Mammalia > Artiodactyla > Delphinidae > Orcinus > Orcinus orca. The sequence continues at coordinate 90,323 of NW_026044034.1, read as the reverse complement.
CCATTTCGTTGAGCAAGGAGTAGCTCTTGTCTATTACATATTTGGCTTAAGGAACTTTATCTGTGCTCATTTCAATCTCTGGTTTTATGCAGCACCCCAACTCACCTTTCCCCTTAAGCAAGCATAAGTTGGTTTTCTAAATTTGGGACCATGTTCTGTTTTGAAATTCAGTTCCTGTGTAGCCAAGTTTACATTCCGTGTATTAGTGATATCTTATGATGTTTCTTTTTCTGTGTGACTTATTTCAGTTAGAATCATCATACCTGAATCCACTCATTATGCTGCTATGGACCTGATGACATAGATGTCATTGCTGAGTGATATTGCATTGTACGTAAGTACCACAACTTCTTTATCCATTTTTCGCTTTATGCGATATTGAACTTGTACCGTAAACGAGTTTCTTGTAAACAGAGCCATCCCAAACTTTGGGGTGGCTGTGTCTTTTTGATTTTAATTTCCCTAAGCTGCAGGACCATAAGTGGAAGTGCCCTAGGCTCTGTTGCTTTGTTTTTTAGATGTTTCAGGAAACACCATACACTTCTCCCGAGTGGCTGTTGGCAATTTACATCCCGCCCATCAGCATAACAAGGCTCCCAGTTCTCCATGGCCTGTCCTGCCTTTCTGGATTTTACACTTTTTTCAGATGGCCCTTTTGACCGGGGGGAAGTGAGACTTCATTGTAGTGCAGATTTCCTTTGCAAGCTTGCTTGGTTTTCCAAAAAGGGCATATGCGTTTTTTCCTGAATATATTCAGGAAAAAACGCATACGCCCTTTTTGGCCAAGTGCATCATTGTCGACCTTCTGCCTCTTTTCCTATGCTTTAAATGCAATTCCAGTCTACCTCCTGAAATCGGTTTCCTGCAATTCTGCCCCGCTTTCAAGTCCTCTTGGCAGCCTTACTTCAGTATATTTTTGGATGATAGCTGTCATTTATAACTCTGCAGGTTTGTGAATTACAGTGCCCCTGAGCTCCTTTCTTCAACTCGCTTTCTTGTGAGCTGGCCGCACACCGCACGATTGCTTCAGGCCCTAATCTGGTTCCGGCATGGCACGCTGAGCCTTTGGTTAATTCCTCTTCCTGGTGGGAAATGAGAGTTAAATTTTCCCGTCCAGACACCTCCAGCTAGTCTCTCATTGGTTCTCCCTATTCCTGTTCATCTTCCGCGGAATTTGCAAACTGGGCCAAACAGGAGGTTAAAGGCACTGACTCTCCAAGTCGGGAGAGTGTTAGTAAAGCATCTGGAATGTTGCACCCGAGTACCAGGGGACGAGAACTGAGACATATTTCAACACGTCTCCCGATCACACGGTTGATCATACTCTGGGTTCCACATGCATGTTTTAGCTGAAGGAAGAATCCCTTAAACCTGGAGAGTTGAGACCCGTGGAATGGGTACCATGCAATACGACTTCAAAGGGTCTTCATTTGCTCACCAAAACTCTCCAATCCTATCACTGCTGCGTTTTTGCCCCTGTACTCACGATTGATTCACTTTCAGAGACATAGCAATCCATAGGTTTTAAGATACTTACTAGTCAGGTACATTATTAGGCGTTTAATATGGGGTTTTGAGTCCATTTCGTTGAGCAAGGAGTAGCTCTTGTCTATTACATATTTGGCTTAAGGAACTTTATCTGTGCTCATTTCAATCTCTGGTTTTATGCAGCACCCCAACTCACCTTTCCCCTTAAGCAAGCATAAGTTGATTTTCTAAATTTGGGACCATGTTCTGTTTTGAAATTCAGTTCCTGTGTAGCCAAGTTTACATTCCGTGTATTAGTGATATCTTATGATGTTTCTTTTTCTGTGTGACTTATTTCAGTTAGAATCATCATACCTGAATCCACTCATTATGCTGCTATGGACCTGATGACATAGATGTCATTGCTGAGTGATATTGCATTGTACGTAAGTACCACAACTTCTTTATCCATTTTTCGCTTTATGCGATATTGAACTTGTACCGTAAACGAGTTTCTTGTAAACAGAGCCATCCCAAACTTTGGGGTGGCTGTGTCTTTTTGATTTTAATTTCCCTAAGCTGCAGGACCATAAGTGGAAGTGCCCTAGGCTCTGTTGCTTTGTTTTTTAGATGTTTCAGGAAACACCATACACTTCTCCCGAGTGGCTGTTGGCAATTTACATCCCGCCCATCAGCATAACAAGGCTCCCAGTTCTCCATGGCCTGTCCTGCCTTTCTGGATTTTACACTTTTTTCAGATGGCCCTTTTGACGGGGGGGAAGTGAGACTTCATTGTAGTGCAGATTTCCTTTGCAAGCTTGCTTGGTTGGCCAAAAAGGGCGTATGCGTTTTTTCCTGAATATATTCAGGAAAAAACGCATACGCCCTTTTTGGCCAAGTGCATCATTGTCGACCTTCTGCCTCTTTTCCTATGCTTTAAATGCAATTCCAGTCTACCTCCTGAAATTGGTTTCCTGCAATTCTGCCCGGCTTTCAAGTCCTCTTGGCAGCCTTACTTCAGTATATTTTTGGATGATAGCTGTCATTTATAACTCTGCAGGTTTGTGAATTACAGTGCCCCTGAGCTCCTTTCTTCAACTCGCTTTCTTGTGAGCTGGCCGCAACACCGCAGGATTGCTTCAGGCCCTAATCTGGTTCCGGCATGGCACGCTGAGCCTTTGGTTAATTCCTCTTCCTGGTGGGAAATGAGAGTTAAATTTTCCCGTCCAGACACCTCCAGCTAGTCTCTCATTGGTTCTCCCTATTCCTGTTCATCTTCCGCGGAATTTGCAAACTGGGCCAAACAGGAGGTTAAAGGCACTGACTCTCCAAGTCGGGAGAGTGTTAGTAAAGCATCTGGAATGTTGCACCCGAGTACCAGGGGACGAGAACTGAGACATATTTCAACACGTCTCCCGATCACACGGTTGATCATACTCTGGGTTCCACATGCATGTTTTAGCTGAAGGAAGAATCCCTTAAACCTGGAGAGTTGAGACCCGTGGAATGGGTACCATGCAATATGACTTCAAAGGGTCTTCATTTGCTCACCAAAACTCTCCAATCCTATCACTGCTGCGTTTTTGCCCCTGTACTCACGATTGATTCACTTTCAGAGACATAGCAATCCATAGGTTTTAAGATACTTACTAGTCAGGTACATTATTAGGCGTTTAATATGGGGTTTTGAGTCCATTTCGTTGAGCAAGGAGTAGCTCTTGTCTATTACATATTTGGCTTAAGGAACTTTATCTGTGCTCATTTCAATCTCTGGTTTTATGCAGCACCCCAACTCACCTTTCCCCTTAAGCAAGCATAAGTTGGTTTTCTAAATTTGGGACCATGTTCTGTTTTGAAATTCAGTTCCTGTGTAGCCAAGTTTACATTCCGTGTATTAGTGATATCTTATGATGTTTCTTTTTCTGTGTGACTTATTTCAGTTAGAATCATCATACCTGAATCCACTCATTATGCTGCTATGGACCTGATGACATAGATGTCATTGCTGAGTGATATTGCATTGTACGTAAGTACCACAACTTCTTTATCCATTTTTCGCTTTATGCGATATTGAACTTGTACCGTAAACGAGTTTCTTGTAAACAGAGCCATCCCAAACTTTGGGGTGGCTGTGTCTTTTTGATTTTAATTTCCCTAAGCTGCAGGACCATAAGTGGAAGTGCCCTAGGCTCTGTTGCTTTGTTTTTTAGATGTTTCAGGAAACACCATACACTTCTCCCGAGTGGCTGTTGGCAATTTACATCCCGCCCATCAGCATAACAAGGCTCCCAGTTCTCCATGGCCTGTCCTGCCTTTCTGGATTTTACACTTTTTTCAGATGGCCCTTTTGACCGGGGGGAAGTGAGACTTCATTGTAGTGCAGATTTCCTTTGCAAGCTTGCTTGGTTTTCCAAAAAGGGCGTATGCGTTTTTTCCTGAATATATTCAGGAAAAAACGCATACGCCCTTTTTGGCCAAGTGCATCATTGTCGACCTTCTGCCTCTTTTCCTAAGCTTTAAATGCAATTCCAGTCTACCTCCTGAAATCGGTTTCCTGCAATTCTGCCCGGCTTTCAAGTCCTCTTGGCAGCCTTACTTCAGTATATTTTTGGATGATAGCTGTCATTTATAACTCTGCAGGTTTGTGAATTACAGTGCCCCTGAGCTCCTTTCTTCAACTCGCTTTCTTGTGAGCTGGCCGCAACACCGCAGGATTGCTTCAGGCGCTAATCTGGTTCCGGCATGGCACGTTGAGCCTTTGGTTAATTCCTCTTCCTGGTGGGAAATGAGAGTTAAATTTTCCCGTCCAGACACCTCCAGCTAGTCTCTCATTGGTTCTCCCTATTCCTGTTCATCTTCCGCGGAATTTGCAAACTGGGCCAAACAGGAGGTTAAAGGCACTGACTCTCCAAGTTGGGAGAGTGTTAGTAAAGCATCTGGAATGTTGCACCCGAGTACCAGGGGACGAGAACTGAGACATATTTCAACACGTCTCCCGATCACACGGTTGATCATACTCTGGGTTCCACATGCATGTTTTAGCTGAAGGAAGAATCCCTTAAACCTGGAGAGTTGAGACCCGTGGAATGGGTACCATGCAATATGACTTCAAAGGGTCTTCATTTGCTCACCAAAACTCTCCAATCCTATCACTGCTGCGTTTTTGCCCCTGTACTCACGATTGATTCACTTTCAGAGACATAGCAATCCATAGGTTTTAAGATACTTACTAGTCAGGTACATTATTAGGCGTTTAATATGGGGTTTTGAGTCCATTTCTTTGAGCAAGGAGTAGCTCTTGTCTATTACATATTTGGCTTAAGGAACTTTATCTGTGCTCATTTCAATCTCTGGTTTTATGCAGCACCCCAACTCACCTTTCCCGTTAAGCAAGCATAAGTTGATTTTCTAAATTTGGGACCATGTTCTGTTTTGAAATTCGGTTCCTGTGTAGCCAAGTTTACATTCCGTGTATTAGTGATATCTTATGATGTTTCTTTTTCTGTGTGACTTATTTCAGTTAGAATCATCATACCTGAATCCACTCATTATGCTGCTATGGACCTGATGACATAGATGTCATTGCTGAGTGATATTGCATTGTACGTAAGTACCACAACTTCTTTATCCATTTTTTGCTTTATGCAATATTGAACTTGTACCGTAAACGAGTTTCTTGTAAACAGAGCCATCCCAAACTTTGGGGTGGCTGTGTCTTTTTGATTTTAATTTCCCTAAGCTATAGGACCATAAGTGGAAGTGCCCTAGGCTCTGTTGCTTTGTTTTTTAGATGTTTCAGGAAACACCATACACTTCTCCCGAGTGGCTGTTGGCAATTTACATCCCGCCCATCAGCATAACAAGGCTCCCAGTTCTCCATGGCCTGTCCTGCCTTTCTGGATTTTACACTTTTTTCAGATGGCCCTTTTGACGGGGGGGAAGTGAGACTTCATTGTAGTGCAGATTTCCTTTGCAAGCTTGCTTGGTTGGCCAAAAAGGGCGTATGCGTTTTTTCCTGAATATATTCAGGAAAAAACGCATACGCCCTTTTTGGCCAAGTGCATCATTGTCGACCTTCTGCCTCTTTTCCTATGCTTTAAATGCAATTCCAGTCTACCTCCTGAAATCGGTTTCCTGCAATTCTGCCCGGCTTTCAAGTCCTCTTGGCAGCCTTACTTCAGTATATTTTTGGATGATAGCTGTCATTTATAACTCTGCAGGTTTGTGAATTACAGTGCCCCTGAGCTCCTTTCTTCAACTCGCTTTCTTGTGAGCTGGCCGCAACACCGCAGGATTGCTTCAGGCCCTAATCTGGTTCCGGTATGGCACGCTGAGCCTTTGGTTAATTCCTCTTCCTGGTGGGAAATGAGAGTTAAATTTTCCCGTCCAGACACCTCCAGCTAGTCTCTCATTGGTTCTCCCTATTCCTGTTCATCTTCCGCGGAATTTGCAAACTGGGCCAAACAGGAGGTTAAAGGCACTGACTCTCCAAGTCGGGAGAGTGTTAGTAAAGCATCTGGAATGTTGCACCCGAGTACCAGGGGACGAGAACTGAGACATATTTCAACACGTCTCCCGATCACACGGTTGATCATACTCTGGGTTCCACATGCATGTTTTAGCTGAAGGAAGAATCCCTTAAACCTGGAGAGTTGAGACCCGTGGAATGGGTACCATGCAATATGACTTCAAAGGGTCTTCATTTGCTCACCAAAACTCTCCAATCCTATCACTGCTGCGTTTTTGCCCCTGTACTCACGATTGATTCACTTTCAGAGACATAGCAATCCATAGGTTTTAAGATACTTACTAGTCAGGTACATTATTAGGCGTTTAATATGGGGTTTTGAGTCCATTTCGTTGAGCAAGGAGTAGCTCTTGTCTATTACATATTTGGCTTAAGGAACTTTATCTGTGCTCATTTCAATCTCTGGTTTTATGCAGCACCCCAACTCACCTTTCCCCTTAAGCAAGCATAAGTTGATTTTCTAAATTTGGGACCATGTTCTGTTTTGAAATTCAGTTCCTGTGTAGCCAAGTTTACATTCCATGTATTAGTGATATCTTATGATGTTTCTTTTTCTGTGTGACTTATTTCAGTTGAAATCATCATACCTGAATCCACTCATTATGCTGCTATGGGCCTGATGACATAGATGTCATTGCTGAGTGATATTGCATTGTACGTAAGTACCACAACTTCTTTATCCATTTTTCGCTTTATGCGATATTGAACTTGTACCGTAAACGAGTTTCTTGTAAACAGAGCCATCCCAAACTTTGGGGTGGCTGTGTCTTTTTGATTTTAATTTCCCTAAGCTGCAGGACCATAAGTGGAAGTGCCCTAGGCTCTGTTGCTTTGTTTTTTAGATGTTTCAGGAAACACCATACACTTCTCCCGAGTGGCTGTTGGCAATTTACATCCCGCCCATCAGCATAACAAGGCTCCCAGTTCTCCATGGCCTGTCCTGCCTTTCTGGATTTTACACTTTTATCAGATGGCCCTTTTGACGGGGGGGAAGTGAGACTTCATTGTAGTGCAGATTTCCTTTGCAAGCTTGCTTGGTTGGCCAAAAAGGGCGTATGCGTTTTTTCCTGAATATATTCAGGAAAAAACGCATACGCCCTTTTTGGCCAAGTGCATCATTGTCGACCTTCTGCCTCTTTTCCTATGCTTTAAATGCAATTCCAGTCTACCTCCTGAAAACTGTTTCCTGCAATTCTGCCCGGCTTTCAAGTCCTCTTGGCAGCATTACTTCAGTATATTTTTGGATGATAGCTGTCATTTATAACTCTGCAGGTTTGTGAATTACAGTGCCCCTGAGCTCCTTTCTTCAACTCGCTTTCTTGTGAGCTGGCCGCAACACCGCAGGATTGCTTCAGGCCCTAATCTGGTTCCAGCATGGCACGTTGAGCCTTTGGTTAATTCCTCTTCCTGGTGGGAAATGAGAGTTAAATTTTCCCGTCCAGACACCTCCAGCTAGTCTCTCATTGGTTCTCCCTATTCCTGTTCATCTTCCGCGGAATTTGCAAACTGGGCCAAACAGGAGGTTAAAGGCACTGACTCTCCAAGTCGGGAGAGTGTTAGTAAAGCATCTGGAATGTTGCACCCGAGTACCAGGGGACGAGAACTGAGACATATTTCAACACGTCTCCCGATCACACGGTTGATCATACTCTGCGTTCCTCATGCATGTTTTAGCTGAAGGAAGAATCCCTTAAACCTGGAGAGTTGAGACCCGTGGAATGGGTACCATGCAATATGACTTCAAAGGGTCTTCATTTGCTCACCAAAACTCTCCAATCCTATCACTGCTGCGTTTTTGCCCCTGTACTCACGATTGATTCACTTTCAGAGACATAGCAATCCATAGGTTTTAAGATACTTACTAGTCAGGTACATTATTAGGCGTTTAATATGGGGTTTTGAGTCCATTTCGTTGAGCAAGGAGTAGCTCTTGTCTATTACATATTTGGCTTAAGGAACTTTATCTGTGCTCATTTCAATCTCTGGTTTTATGCAGCACCCCAACTCACCTTTCCCCTTAAGCAAGCATAAGTTGATTTTCTAAATTTGGGACCATGTTCTGTTTTGAAATTCAGTTCCTGTGTAGCCAAGTTTACATTCCATGTATTAGTGATATCTTATGATGTTTCTTTTTCTGTGTGACTTATTTCAGTTGAAATCATCATACCTGAATCCACTCATTATGCTGCTATGGGCCTGATGACATAGATGTCATTGCTGAGTGATATTGCATTGTACGTAAGTACCACAACTTCTTTATCCATTTTTCGCTTTATGCGATATTGAACTTGTACCGTAAACGAGTTTCTTGTAAACAGAGCCATCCCAAACTTTGGGGTGGCTGTGTCTTTTTGATTTTAATTTCCCTAAGCTGCAGGACCATAAGTGGAAGTGCCCTAGGCTCTGTTGCTTTGTTTTTTAGATGTTTCAGGAAACACCATACACTTCTCCCGAGTGGCTGTTGGCAATTTACATCCCGCCCATCAGCATAACAAGGCTCCCAGTTCTCCATGGCCTGTCCTGCCTTTCTGGATTTTACACTTTTTTCAGATGGCCCTTTTGACGGGGGGGAAGTGAGACTTCATTGTAGTGCAGATTTCCTTTGCAAGCTTGCTTGGTTGGCCAAAAAGGGCGTATGCGTTTTTTCCTGAATATATTCAGGAAAAAACGCATACGCCCTTTTTGGCCAAGTGCATCATTGTCGACCTTCTGCCTCTTTTCCTATGCTTTAAATGCAATTCCAGTCTACCTCCTGAAATCGGTTTCCTGCAATTCTGCCCAGCTTTCAAGTCCTCTTGGCAGCCTTACTTCAGTATATTTTTGGATGATAGCTGTCATTTATAACTCTGCAGGTTTGTGAATTACAGTGCCCCTGAGCTCCTTTCTTCAACTCGCTTTCTTGTGAGCTGGCCGCAACACCGCAGGATTGCTTCAGGCCCTAATCTGGTTCCGGCATGGCACGCTGAGCCTTTGGTTAATTCCTCTTCCTGGTGGGAAATGAGAGTTAAATTTTCCCGTCCAGACACCTCCAGCTAGTCTCTCATTGGTTCTCCCTATTCCTGTTCATCTTCCGCGGAATTTGCAAACTGGGCCAAACAGGAGGTTAAAGGCACTGACTCTCCAAGTCGGGAGAGTGTTAGTAAAGCATCTGGAATGTTGCACCCGAGTACCAGGGGACGAGAACTGAGACATATTTCAACACGTCTCCCGATCACACGGTTGATCATACTCTGGGTTCCACATGCATGTTTTAGCTGAAGGAAGAATCCCTTAAACCTGGAGAGTTGAGACCCGTGGAATGGGTACCATGCAATATGACTTCAAAGGGTCTTCATTTGCTCACCAAAACTCTCCAATCCTATCACTGCTGCGTTTTTGCCCCTGTACTCACGATTGATTCACTTTCAGAGACATAGCAATCCATAGGTTTTAAGATACTTACTAGTCAGGTACATTATTAGGCGTTTAATATGGGGTTTTGAGTCCATTTCGTTGAGCAAGGAGTAGCTCTTGTCTATTACATATTTGGCTTAAGGAACTTTATCTGTGCTCATTTCAATCTCTGGTTTTATGCAGCACCCCAACTCACCTTTCCCCTTAAGCAAGCATAAGTTGATTTTCTAAATTTGGGACCATGTTCTGTTTTGAAATTCAGTTCCTGTGTAGCCAAGTTTACATTCCATGTATTAGTGATATCTTATGATGTTTCTTTTTCTGTGTGACTTATTTCAGTTGAAATCATCATACCTGAATCCACTCATTATGCTGCTATGGGCCTGATGACATAGATGTCATTGCTGAGTGATATTGCATTGTACGTAAGTACCACAACTTCTTTATCCATTTTTCGCTTTATGCGATATTGAACTTGTACCGTAAACGAGTTTCTTGTAAACAGAGCCATCCCAAACTTTGGGGTGGCTGTGTCTTTTTGATTTTAATTTCCCTAAGCTATAGGACCATAAGTGGAAGTGCCCTAGGCTCTGTTGCTTTGTTTTTTAGATGTTTCAGGAAACACCATACACTTCTCCCGAGTGGCTGTTGGCAATTTACATCCCGCCCATCAGCATAACAAGGCTCCCAGTTCTCCATGGCCTGTCCTGCCTTTCTGGATTTTACACTTTTTTCAGATGGCCCTTTTGACGGGGGGGAAGTGAGACTTCATTGTAGTGCAGATTTCCTTTGCAAGCTTGCTTGGTTGGCCAAAAAGGGCGTATGCGTTTTTTCCTGAATATATTCAGGAAAAAACGCATACGCCCTTTTTGGCCAAGTGCATCATTGTCGACCTTCTGCCTCTTTTCCTATGCTTTAAATGCAATTCCAGTCTACCTCCTGAAATCGGTTTCCTGCAATTCTGCCCGGCTTTCAAGTCCTCTTGGCAGCCTTACTTCAGTATATTTTTGGATGATAGCTGTCATTTATAACTCTGCAGGTTTGTGAATTACAGTGCCCCTGAGCTCCTTTCTTCAACTCGCTTTCTTGTGAGCTGGCCGCAACACCGTAGGATTGCTTCAGGCCCTAATCTGGTTCCGGCATGGCACGCTGAGCCTTTGGTTAATTCCTCTTCCTGGTGGGAAATGAGAGTTAAATTTTCCCGTCCAGACACCTCCAGCTAGTCTCTCATTGGTTCTCCCTATTCCTGTTCATCTTCCGCGGAATTTGCAAACTGGGCCAAACAGGAGGTTAAAGGCACTGACTCTCCAAGTCGGGAGAGTGTTAGTAAAGCATCTGGAATGTTGCACCCGAGTACCAGGGGACGAGAACTGAGACATATTTCAACACGTCTCCCGATCACACGGTTGATCATACTCTGGGTTCCACATGCATGTTTTAGCTGAAGGAAGAATCCCTTAAACCTGGAGAGTTGAGACCCGTGGAATGGGTACCATGCAATATGACTTCAAAGGGTCTTCATTTGCTCACCAAAACTCTCCAATCCTATCACTGCTGCGTTTTTGCCCCTGTACTCACGATTGATTCACTTTCAGAGACATAGCAATCCATAGGTTTTAAGATACTTACTAGTCAGGTACATTATTAGGCGTTTAATATGGGGTTTTGAGTCCATTTCGTTGAGCAAGGAGTAGCTCTTGTCTATTACATATTTGGCTTAAGGAACTTTATCTGTGCTCATTTCAATCTCTGGTTTTATGCAGCACCCCAACTCACCTTTCCCCTTAAGCAAGCATAAGTTGATTTTCTAAATTTGGGACCATGTTCTGTTTTGAAATTCAGTTCCTGTGTAGCCAAGTTTACATTCCGTGTATTAGTGATATCTTATGATGTTTCTTTTTCTGTGTGACTTATTTCAGTTAGAATCATCATACCTGAATCCACTCATTATGCTGCTATGGGCCTGATGACATAGATGTCATTGCTGAGTGATATTGCATTGTACGTAAGTACCACAACTTCTTTATCCATTTTTCGCTTTATGCGATATTGAACTTGTACCGTAAACGAGTTTCTTGTAAACAGAGCCATCCCAAACTTTGGGGTGGCTGTGTCTTTTTGATTTTAATTTCCCTAAGCTATAGGACCATAAGTGGAAGTGCCCTAGGCTCTGTTGCTTTGTTTTTTAGATGTTTCAGGAAACACCATACACTTCTCCCGAGTGGCTGTTGGCAATTTACATCCCGCCCATCAGCATAACAAGGCTCCCAGTTCTCCATGGCCTGTCCTGCCTTTCTGGATTTTACACTTTTTTCAGATGGCCCTTTTGACCGGGGGGAAGTGAGACTTCATTGTAGTGCAGATTTCCTTTGCAAGCTTGCTTGGTTGGCCAAAAAGGGCGTATGCGTTTTTTCCTGAATATATTCAGGAAAAAACGCATATGCCCTTTTTGGCCAAGTGCATCATTGTCGACCTTCTGCCTCCTTTCCTATGCTTTAAATGCAATTCCAGTCTACCTCCTGAAATCGGTTTCCTGCTATTCTGCCCGGCTTTCAAGTCCTCTTGGCAGCCTTACTTCAGTATATTTTTGGATGATAGCTGTCATTTATAACTCTGCAGGTTTGTGAATTACAGTGCCCCTGAGCTCCTTTCTTCAACTCGCTTTCTTGTGAGCTGGCCGCAACACCGCAGGATTGCTTCAGGCCCTAATCTGGTTCCGGCATGGCACGCTGAGCCTTTGGTTAATTCCTCTTCCTGGTGGGAAATGAGAGTTAAATTTTCCCGTCCAGACACCTCCAGCTAGTCTCTCATTGGTTCTCCCTATTCCTGTTCATCTTCCGCGGAATTTGCAAACTGGGCCAAACAGGAGGTTAAAGGCACTGACTCTCCAAGTCGGGAGAGTGTTAGTAAAGCATCTGGAATGTTGCACCCGAGTACCAGGGGACGAGAACTGAGACATATTTCAACACGTCTCCCGATCACACGGTTGATCATACTCTGGGTTCCACATGCATGTTTTAGCTGAAGGAAGAATCCCTTAAACCTGGAGAGTTGAGACCCGTGGAATGGGTACCATGCAATATGACTTCAAAGGGTCTTCATTTGCTCACCAAAACTCTCCAATCCTATCACTGCTGCGTTTTTGCCCCTGTACTCACGATTGATTCACTTTCAGAGACATAGCAATCCATAGGTTTTAAGATACTTACTAGTCAGGTACATTATTAGGCGTTTAATATGGGGTTTTGAGTCCATTTCGTTGAGCAAGGAGTAGCTCTTGTCTATTACATATTTGGCTAAGGAACTTTATCTGTGCTCATTTCAATCTCTGGTTTTATGCAGCACCCCAACTCACCTTTCCCCTTAAGCAAGCATAAGTTGATTTTCTAAATTTGGGACCATGTTCTGTTTTGAAATTCAGTTCCTGTGTAGCCAAGTTTACATTCCGTGTATTAGTGATATCTTATGATGTTTTTTTTTCTGTGTGACTTATTTCAGTTAGAATCATCATACCTGAATCCACTCATTATGCTGCTATGGGCCTGATGACATAGATGTCATTGCTGAGTGATATTGCATTGTACGTAAGTACCACAACTTCTTTATCCATTTTTCGCTTTATGCGATATTGAACTTTTACCGTAAACGAGTTTCTTGTAAACAGAGCCATCCCAAACTTTGGGGTGGCTGTGTCTTTTTGATTTTAATTTCCCTAAGCTGCAGGACCATAAGTGGAAGTGCCCTAGGCTCTGTTGCTTTGTTTTTTAGATGTTTCAGGAAACACCATACACTTCTCCCTAGTGGCTGTTGGCAATTTACATCCCGCCCATCAGCATAACAAGGCTCCCAGTTCTCCATGGCCTGTCCTGCCTTTCTGGATTTTACACTTTTTTCAGATGGCCCTTTTGACGGGGGGGAAGTGAGACTTCATTGTAGTGCAGATTTCCTTTGCAAGCTTGCTTGGTTGGCCAAAAAGGGCGTATGCGTTTTTTCCTGAATATATTCAGGAAAAAACGCATACGCCCTTTTTGGCCAAGTGCATCATTGTCGACCTTCTGCCTCTTTTCCTAAGCTTTAAATGCAATTCCAGTCTACCTCCTGAAATCGGTTTCCTGCAATTCTGCCCGGCTTTCAAGTCCTCTTGGCAGCCTTACTTCAGTATATTTTTGGATGATAGCTGTCATTTATAACTCTGCAGGTTTGTGAATTACAGTGCCCCTGAGCTCCTTTCTTCAACTCGCTTTCTTGTGAGCTGGCCGCAACACCGCAGGATTGCTTCAGGCCCTAATCTGGTTCCGGCATGGCACGCTGAGCCTTTGGTTAATTCCTCTTCCTGGTGGGAAATGAGAGTTAAATTTTCCCGTCCAGACACCTCCAGCTAGTCTCTCATTGGTTCTCCCTATTCCTGTTCATCTTCCGCGGAATTTGCAAACTGGGCCAAACAGGAGGTTAAAGGCACTGACTCTCCAAGTCGGGAGAGTGTTAGTAAAGCATCTGGAATGTTGCACCCGAGTACCAGGGGACGAGAACTGAGACATATTTCAACACGTCTCCCGATCACACGGTTGATCATACTCTGGGTTCCACATGCATGTTTTAGCTGAAGGAAGAATCCCTTAAACCTGGAGAGTTGAGACCCGTGGAATGGGTACCATGCAATATGACTTCAAAGGGTCTTCATTTGCTCACCAAAACTCTCCAATCCTATCACTGCTGCGTTTTTGCCCCTGTACTCACGATTGATTCACTTTCAGAGACATAGCAATCCATAGGTTTTAAGATACTTACTAGTCAGGTACATTATTAGGCGTTTAATATGGGGTTTTGAGTCCATTTCGTTGAGCAAGGAGTAGCTCTTGTCTATTACATATTTGGCTTAAGGAACTTTATCTGTGCTCATTTCAATCTCTGGTTTTATGCAGCACCCCAACTCACCTTTCCCCTTAAGCAAGCATAAGTTGATTTTCTAAATTTGGGACCATGTTCTGTTTTGAAATTCAGTTCCTGTGTAGCCAAGTTTACATTCCGTGTATTAGTGATATCTTATGATGTTTCTTTTTCTGTGTGACTTATTTCAGTTAGAATCATCATACCTGAATCCACTCATTATGCTGCTATGGGCCTGATGACATAGATGTCATTGCTGAGTGATATTGCATTGTACGTAAGTACCACAACTTCTTTATCCATTTTTCGCTTTATGCGATATTGAACTTGTACCGTAAACGAGTTTCTTGTAAACAGAGCCATCCCAAACTTTGGGGTGGCTGTGTCTTTTTGATTTTAATTTCCCTAAGCTATAGGACCATAAGTGGAAGTGCCCTAGGCTCTGTTGCTTTGTTTTTTAGATGTTTCAGGAAACACCATACACTTCTCCCGAGTGGCTGTTGGCAATTTACATCCCGCCCATCAGCATAACAAGGCTCCCAGTTCTCCATGGCCTGTCCTGCCTTTCTGGATTTTACACTTTTTTCAGATGGCCCTTTTGACGGGGGGGGGGGGGAAGTGAGACTTCATTGTAGTGCAGATTTCCTTTGCAACCTTGCTTGGTTGGCCAAAAAGGGCGTATGCGTTTTTTCCTGAATATATTCAGGAAAAAACGCATACGCCCTTTTTGGCCAAGTGCATCATTGTCGACCTTCTGCCTCTTTTCCTAAGCTTTAAATGCAATTCCAGTCTACCTCCTGAAATCGGTTTCCTGCAATTCTGCCCGGCTTTCAAGTCCTCTTGGCAGCCTTACTTCAGTATATTTTTGGATGATAGCTGTCATTTATAACTCTGCAGGTTTGTGAATTACAGTGCCCCTGAGCTCCTTTCTTCAACTCGCTTTCTTGTGAGCTGGCCGCAACACCGCAGGATTGCTTCAGGCCCTAATCTGGTTCCGGCATGGCACGCTGAGCCTTTGGTTAATTCCTCTTCCTGGTGGGAAATGAGAGTTAAATTTTCCCGTCCAGACACCTCCAGCTAGTCTCTCATTGGTTCTCCCTATTCCTGTTCATCTTCCGCGGAATTTGCAAACTGGGCCAAACAGGAGGTTAAAGGCACTGACTCTCCAAGTCGGGAGAGTGTTAGTAAAGCATCTGGAATGTTGCACCCGAGTACCAGGGGACGAGAACTGAGACATATTTCAACACGTCTCCCGATCACACGGTTGATCATACTCTGGGTTCCACATGCATGTTTTAGCTGAAGGAAGAATCCCTTAAACCTGGAGAGTTGAGACCCGTGGAATGGGTACCATGCAATATGACTTCAAAGGGTCTTCATTTGCTCACCAAAACTCTCCAATCCTATCACTGCTGCGTTTTTGCCCCTGTACTCACGATTGATTCACTTTCAGAGACATAGCAATCCATAGGTTTTAAGATACTTACTAGTCAGGTACATTATTAGGCGTTTAATATGGGGTTTTGAGTCCATTTCGTTGAGCAAGGAGTAGCTCTTGTCTATTACATATTTGGCTTAAGGAACTTTATCTGTGCTCATTTCAATCTCTGGTTTTATGCAGCACCCCAACTCACCTTTCCCCTTAAGCAAGCATAAGTTGATTTTCTAAATTTGGGACCATGTTCTGTTTTGAAATTCAGTTCCTGTGTAGCCAAGTTTACATTCCGTGTATTAGTGATATCTTATGATGTTTCTTTTTCTGTGTGACTTATTTCAGTTAGAATCATCATACCTGAATCCACTCATTATGCTGCTATGGGCCTGATGACATAGATGTCATTGCTGAGTGATATTGCATTGTACGTAAGTACCACAACTTCTTTATCCATTTTTCGCTTTATGCGATATTGAACTTGTACCGTAAACGAGTTTCTTGTAAACAGAGCCATCCCAAACTTTGGGGTGGCTGTGTCTTTTTGATTTTAATTTCCCTAAGCTGCAGGACCATAAGTGGAAGTGCCCTAGGCTCTGTTGCTTTGTTTTTTAGATGTTTCAGGAAACACCATACACTTCTCCCGAGTGGCTGTTGGCAATTTACATCCCGCCCATCAGCATAACAAGGCTCCCAGTTCTCCATGGCCTGTCCTGCCTTTCTGGATTTTACACTTTTTTCAGATGGCCCTTTTGACGGGGGGGAAGTGAGACTTCACTGTAGTGCAGATTTCCTTTGCAAGCTTGCTTGGTTGGCCAAAAAGGGCGTATGCGTTTTTTCCTGAATATAGAAAAAACGCATACGCCCTTTTTGGCCAAGTGCATCATTGTCGACCTTCTGCCTCTTTTCCTATGCTTTAAATGCAATTCCAGTCTACCTCCTGAAATCGGTTTCCTGCAATTCTGCCCGGCTTTCAAGTCCTCTTGGCAGCCTTACTTCAGTATATTTTTGGATGATAGCTGTCATTTATAACTCTGAAGGTTTGTGAATTACAGTGCCCCTGAGCTCCTTTCTTCAACTCGCTTTCTTGTGAGCTGGCCGCAACACCGCAGGATTGCTTCAGGCCCTAATCTGGTTCCGGCATGGCACGCTGAGCCTTTGGTTAATTCCTCTTCCTGGTGGGAAATGAGAGTTAAATTTTCCCGTCCAGACACCTCCAGCTAGTCTCTCATTGGTTCTCCCTATTCCTGTTCATCTTCCGCGGAATTTGCAATCTGGGCCAAACAGGAGGTTAAAGGCACTGACTCTCCAAGTCGGGAGAGTGTTAGTAAAGCATCTGGAATGTTGCACCCGAGTACCAGGGGACGAGAACTGAGACATATTTCAACACGTCTCCCGATCACACGGTTGATCATACTCTGGGTTCCACATGCATGTTTTAGCTGAAGGAAGAATCCCTTAAACCTGGAGAGTTGAGACCCGTGGAATGGGTACCATGCAATATGACTTCAAAGGGTCTTCATTTGCTCACCAAAACTCTCCAATCCTATCACTGCTGCGTTTTTGCCCCTGTACTCACGATTGATTCACTTTCAGAGACATAGCAATCCATAGGTTTTAAGATACTTACTAGTCAGATACATTATTAGGCGTTTAATATGGGGTTTTGAGTCCATTTCGTTGAGCAAGGAGTAGCTCTTGTCTATTACATATTTGGCTTAAGGAACTTTATCTGTGCTCATTTCAATCTCTGGTTTTATGCAGCACCCCAACTCACCTTTCCCCTTAAGCAAGCATAAGTTGATTTTCTAAATTTGGGACCATGTTCTGTTTTGAAATTCAGTTCCTGTGTAGCCAAGTTTACATTCCGTGTATTAGTGATATCTTATGATGTTTCTTTTTCTGTGTGACTTATTTCAGTTAGAATCATCATACCTGAATCCACTCATTATGCTGCTATGGGCCTGATGACATAGATGTCATTGCTGAGTGATATTGCATTGTACGTAATTACCACAACTTCTTTATCCATTTTTCGCTTTATGCGATATTGAACTTGTACCGTAAACGAGTTTCTTGTAAACAGAGCCATCCCAAACTTTGGGGTGGCTGTGTCTTTTTGATTTTAATTTCCCTAAGCTATAGGACCATAAGTGGAAGTGCCCTAGGCTCTGTTGCTTTGTTTTTTAGATGTTTCAGGAAACACCATACACTTCTCCCGAGTGGCTGTTGGCAATTTACATCCCGCCCATCAGCATAACAAGGCTCCCAGTTCTCCATGGCCTGTCCTGCCTTTCTGGATTTTACACTTTTTTCAGATGGCCCTTTAAGGGGGGGGGGGAGTGAGACTTCATTGTAGTGCAGATTTCCTTTGCAAGCTTGCTTGGTTGGCCAAAAAGGGCGTATGCGTTTTTTCCTGAATATATTCAGGAAAAAACGCATACGCCCTTTTTGGCCAAGTGCATCATTGTCGACCTTCTGCCTCTTTTCCTATGCTTTAAATGCAATTCCAGTCTACCTCCTGAAATCGGTTTCCTGCAATTCTGCCCGGCTTTCAAGTCCTCTTGGCAGCCTTACTTCAGTATATTTTTGGATGATAGCTGTCATTTATAACTCTGCAGGTTTGTGAATTACAGTGCCCCTGAGCTCCTTTCTTCAACTCGCTTTCTTGTGAGCTGGCCGCAACACCACAGGATTGCTTCAGGCCCTAATCTGGTTCCGGCATGGCACGCTGAGCCTTTGGTTAATTCCTCTTCCTGGTGGGAAATGAGAGTTAAATTTTCCCGTCCAGACACCTCCAGCTAGTCTCTCATTGGTTCTCCCTATTCCTGTTCATCTTCCGCGGAATTTGCAAACTGGGCCAAACAGGAGGTTAAAGGCACTGACTCTCCAAGTCGGGAGAGTGTTAGTAAAGCATCTGGAATGTTGCACCCGAGTACCAGGGGACGAGAACTGAGACATATTTCAACACGTCTCCCGATCACACGATTGATCATACTCTGGGTTCCAATGCATGTTTTAGCTGAAGGAAGAATCCCTTAAACCTGGAGAGTTGAGACCCGTGGAATGGGTACCATGCAATATGACTTCAAAGGGTCTTCATTTGCTCACCAAAACTCTCCAATCCTATCACTGCTGCGTTTTTGCCCCTGTACTCACGATTGATTCACTTTCAGAGACATAGCAATCCATAGGTTTTAAGATACTTACTAGTCACGTACATTATTAGGCGTTTAATATGGGGTTTTGAGTCCATTTCGTTGAGCAAGGAGTAGCTCTTGTCTATTACATATTTGGCTTAAGGAACTTTATCTGTGCTCATTTCAATCTCTGGTTTTATGCAGCACCCCAACTCACCTTTCCCCTTAAGCAAGCATAAGTTGGTTTTCTAAATTTGGGACCATGTTCTGTTTTGAAATTCAGTTCCTGTGTAGCCAAGTTTACATTCCGTGTATTAGTGATATCTTATGATGTTTCTTTTTCTGTGTGACTTATTTCAGTTAGAATCATCATACCTGAATCCACTCATTATGCTGCTATGGGCTTGATGACATAGATGTCATTGCTGAGTGATATTGCATTGTACGTAAGTACCACAACTTCTTTATCCATTTTTCGCTTTATGCGATATTGAACTTGTACCGTAAACGAGTTTCTTGTAAACAGATCCATCCCAAACTTTGGGGTGTCTGTGTCTTTTTGATTTTAATTTCCCTAAGCTATAGGACCATAAGTGGAAGTGCCCTACGCTCTGTTGCTTTGTTTTTTAGATGTTTCAGGAAACACCATACACTTCTCCCGAGTGGCTGTTGGCAAGTTACATCCCGCCCATCAGCATAACAAGGCTCCCAGTTCTCCATGGCCTGTCCTGCCTTTCTGGATTTTACACTTTTTTCAGATGGCCCTTTTGACGGGGGGGAAGTGAGACTTCATTGTAGTGCAGATTTCCTTTGCAAGCTTGCTTGGTTGGCCAAAAAGGGCGTATGCGTTTTTTCCTGAATATATTCAGGAAAAAACGCATACGCCCTTTTTGGCCAAGTGCATCATTGTCGACCTTCTGCCTCTTTTCCTCTGCTTTAAATGCAATTCCAGTCTACCTCCTGAAATCGGTTTCCTGCAATTCTGCCCGGCTTTCAAGTCCTCTTGGCAGCCTTACTTCAGTATATTTTTGGATGATAGCTGTCATTTATAACTCTGCAGGTTTGTGAATTACAGTGCCCCTGAGCTCCTTTCTTCAACTCGCTTTCTTGTGAGCTGGCCGCAACACCGCAGGATTGCTTCAGGCCCTAATCTGGTTCCGGCATGGCACGCTGAGCCTTTGGTTAATTCCTCTTCCTGGTGGGAAATGAGAGTTAAATTTTCCCGTCCAGACACCTCCAGCTAGTCTCTCATTGGTTCTCCCTATTCCTGTTCATCTTCCGTGGAATTTGCAAACTGGGCCAAAGAGGAGGTTAAAGGCACTGACTCTCCAAGTCGGGAGAGTGTTAGTAAAGCATCTGGAATGTTGCACCCGAGTACCAGGGGACCAGAACTGAGACATATTTCAACACGTCTCCCGATCACACGGTTGATCATACTCTGGGTTCCACATGCATGTTTTAGCTGAAGGAAGAATCCCTTAAACCTGGAGAGTTGAGACCCGTGGAATGGGTACCATGCAATATGACTTCAAAGGGTCTTCATTTGCTCACCAAAACTCTCCAATCCTATCACTGCTGCGTTTTTGCCCCTGTACTCACGATTGATTCACTTTCAGAGACATAGCAATCCATAGGTTTTAAGATACTTACTAGTCAGGTACATTATTAGGCGTTTAATATGGGGTTTTGAGTCCATTTCGTTGAGCAAGGAGTAGCTCTTGTCTATTACATATTTGGCTTAAGGAACTTTATCTGTGCTCATTTCAATCTCTGGTTTTATGCAGCACCCCAACTCACCTTTCCCCTTAAGCAAGCATAAGTTGATTTTCTAAATTTGGGACCATGTTCTGTTTTGAAATTCAGTTCCTGTGTAGCCAAGTTTACATTCCGTGTATTAGTGATATCTTATGATGTTTCTTTTTCTGTGTGACTTATTTCAGTTAGAATCATCATACCTGAATCCACTCATTATGCTGCTATGGACCTGATGACATAGATGTCATTGCTGAGTGATATTGCATTGTACGTAAGTACCACAAATTCTTTATCCATTTTTCGCTTTATGCGATATTGAACTTGTACCGTAAACGAGTTTCTTGTAAACAGAGCCATCCCAAACTTTGGGGTGGCTGTGTCTTTTTGATTTTAATTTCCCTAAGCTATAGGACCATAAGTGGAAGTGCCCTAGGCTCTGTTGCTTTGTTTTTTAGATGTTTCAGGAAACACCATACACTTCTCCCGAGTGGCTGTTGGCAATTTACATCCCGCCCATCAGCATAACAAGGCTCCCAGTTCTCCATGGCCTGTCCTGCCTTTCTGGATTTTACACTTTTTTCAGATGGCCCTTTTGACCGGGGGGAAGTGAGACTTCATTGTAGTGCAGATTTCCTTTGCAAGCTTGCTTGGTTGACCAAAAAGGGCGTATGCGTTTTTTCCTGAATATATTCAGGAAAAAACGCATACGCCCTTTTTGGCCAAGTGCATCATTGTCGACCTTCTGCCTCTTTTCCTATGCTTTAAATGCAATTCCAGTCTACCTCCTGAAATCGGTTTCCTGCAATTCTGCCCGGCTTTCAAGTCCTCTTGGCAGCCTTACTTCAGTATATTTTTGGATGATAGCTGTCATTTATAACTCTGAAGGTTTGTGAATTACAGTGCCCCTGAGCTCCTTTCTTCAACTCGCTTTCTTGTGAGCTGGCCGCAACACCGCAGGATTGCTTCAGGCCCTAATCTGGTTCCGGCATGGCACGCTGAGCCTTTGGTTAATTCCTCTTCCTGGTGGGAAATGAGAGTTAAATTTTCCCGTCCAGACACCTCCAGCTAGTCTCTCATTGGTTCTCCCTATTCCTGTTCATCTTCCGCGGAATTTGCAAACTGGGCCAAACAGGAGGTTAAAGGCACTGACTCTCCAAGTCGGGAGAGTGTTAGTAAAGCATCTGGAATGTTGCACCCGAGTACCAGGGGACGAGAACTGAGACATATTTCAACACGTCTCCCGATCACACGGTTGATCATACTCTGGGTTCCACATGCATGTTTTAGCTGAAGGAAGAATCCCTTAAACCTGGAGAGTTGAGACCCGTGGAATGGGTACCATGCAATATGACTTCAAAGGGTCTTCATTTGCTCACCAAAACTCTCCAATCCTATCACTGCTGCGTTTTTGCCCCTGTACTCACGATTGATTCACTTTCAGAGACATAGCAATCCATAGGTTTTAAGATACTTACTAGTCAGGTACATTATTAGGCGTTTAATATGGGGTTTTGAGTCCATTTCGTTGAGCAAGGAGTAGCTCTTGTCTATTACATATTTGGCTTAAGGAACTTTATCTGTGCTCATTTCAATCTCTGGTTTTATGCAGCACCCCAACTCACCTTTCCCCTTAAGCAAGCATAAGTTGGTTTTCTAAATTTGGGACCATGTTCTGTTTTGAAATTCAGTTCCTGTGTAGCCAAGTTTACATTCCATGTATTAGTGATATCTTATGATGTTTCTTTTTCTGTGTGACTTATTTCAGTTAGAATCATCATACCTGAATCCACTCATTATGCTGCTATGGGCTTGATGACATAGATGTCATTGCTGAGTGATACTGCATTGTACGTAAGTACCACAACTTCTTTATCCATTTTTCGCTTTATGCGATATTGAACTTGTACCGTAAACGAGTTTCTTGTAAACAGAGCCATCCCAAACTTTGGGGTGGCTGTGTCTTTTTGATTTTAATTTCCCTAAGCTATAGGACCATAAGTGGCAGTGCCCTAGGCTCTGTTGCTTTGTTTTTTAGATGTTTCAGGAAACACCATACACTTCTCCCGAGTAGCTGTTGGCAATTTACATCCCGCCCATCAGCATAACAAGGCTCCCAGTTCTCCATGGCCTGTCCTGCCTTTCTGGATTTTACACTTTTTTCAGATGGCCCTTTTGACGGGGGGGAAGTGAGACTTCATTGTAGTGCAGATTTCCTTTGCAAGCTTGCTTGGTTGGCCAAAAAGGGCGTATGCGTTTTTTCCTGAATATATTCAGGAAAAAACGCATACGCCCTTTTTGGCCAAGTGCATCATTGTCGACCTTCTGCCTCTTTTCCTATGCTTTAAATGCAATTCCAGTCTACCTCCTGAAATCGGTTTCCTGCAATTCTGCCCGGCTTTCAAGTCCTCTTGGCAGCCTTACTTCAGTATATTTTTGGATGATAGCTGTCATTTATAACTCTGCAGGTTTGTGAATTACAGTGCCCCTGAGCTCCTTTCTTCAACTCGCTTTCTTGTGAGCTGGCCGCAACACCGCAGGATTGCTTCAGGCCCTAATCTGGTTCCGGCATGGCACGCTGAGCCTTTGGTTAATTCCTCTTCCTGGTGGGAAATGAGAGTTAAATTTTCCCGTCCAGACACCTCCAGCTAGTCTCTCATTGGTTCTCCCTATTCCTGTTCATCTTCCGCGGAATTTGCAAACTGGGCCAAACAGGAGGTTAAAGGCACTGACTCTCCAAGTCGGGAGAGTGTTAGTAAAGCTTCTGGAATGTTGCACCCGAGTACCAGGGGACGAGAACTGAGACATATTTCAACACGTCTCCCAATCACACGGTTGATCATACTCTGGGTTCCACATGCATGTTTTAGCTGAAGGAAGAATCCCTTAAACCTGGAGAGTTGAGACCCATGGAATGGGTACCATGCAATATGACTTCAAAGGGTCTTCATTTGCTCACCAAAACTCTCCAATCCTATCACTGCTGCGTTTTTGCCCCTGTACTCACGATTGATTCACTTTCAGAGACATAGCAATCCATAGGTTTTAAGATACTTACTAGTCAGGTACATTATTAGGCGTTTAATATGGGGTTTTGAGTCCATTTCGTTGAGCAAGGAGTAGCTCTTGTCTATTACATATTTGGCTTAAGGAACTTCATCTGTGCTCATTTCAATCTCTGGTTTTATGCAGCACCCCAACTCACCTTTCCCCTTAAGCAAGCATAAGTTGGTTTTCTAAATTTGGGACCATGTTCTGTTTTGAAATCCAGTTCCTGTGTAGCCAAGTTTACATTCCTTGTATTAGTGATATCTTATGATGTTTCTTTTTCTGTGTGACTTATTTCAGTTAGAATCATCATACCTGAATCCACTCATTATGCTGCTATGGGCCTGATGACATAGATGTCATTGCTGAGTGATATTGCATTGTACGTAAGTACCACAACTTCTTTATCCATTTTTCGCTTTATGCGATATTGAACTTGTACCGTAAACGAGTTTCTTGTAAACAGAGCCATCCCAAACTTTGGGGTGGCTGTGTCTTTTTGATTTTAATTTCCCTAAGCTATAGGACCATAAGTGGAAGTGCCCTAGGCTCTGTTGCTTTGTTTTTTAGATGTTTCAGGAAACACCATACACTTCTCCCGAGTGGCTGTTGGCAAGTTACATCCCGCCCATCAGCATAACAAGGCTCCCAGTTCTCCATGGCCTGTCCTGCCTTTCTGGATTTTACACTTTTTTCAGATGGCCCTTTTGACGGGGGGGGGAAGTGAGACTTCATTGTAGTGCAGATTTCCTTTGCAAGCTTGCTTGGTTGGCCAAAAAGGGCGTATGCGTTTTTTCCTGAATATATTCAGGAAAAAACGCATACGCCCTTTTTGGCCAAGTGCATCATTGTCGACCTTCTGCCTCTTTTCCTATGCTTTAAATGCAATTCCAGTCTACCTCCTGAAATCGGTTTCCTGCAATTCTGCCCGGCTTTCAAGTCCTCTTGGCAGCCTTACTTCAGTATATTTTTGGATGATAGCTGTCATTTGTAACTCTGAAGGTTTGTGAATTACAGTGCCCCTGAGCTCCTTTCTTCAACTCGCTTTCTTGTGAGCTGGCCGCAACACCGCAGGATTGCATCAGGCCCTAATCTGGTTCCGGCATGGCACGCTGAGCCTTTGGTTAATTCCTCTTCCTGGTGGGAAATGAGAGTTAAATTTTCCCGTCCAGACACCTCCAGCTAGTCTCTCATTGGTTCTCCCTATTCCTGTTCATCTTCCGCGGAATTTGCAAACTGGGCCAAACAGGAGGTTAAAGGCACTGACTCTCCAAGTCGGGAGAGTGTTAGTAAAGCATCTGGAATGTTGCACCCGAGTACCAGGGGACGAGAACTGAGACATATTTCAACACGTCTCCCGATCACACGGTTGATCATACTCTGGGTTCCACATGCATGTTTTAGCTGAAGGAAGAATCCCTTAAACCTGGAGAGTTGAGACCCGTGGAATGGGTACCATGCAATATGACTTCAAAGGGTCTTCATTTGCTCACCAAAACTCTCCAATCCTATCACTGCTGCGTTTTTGCCCCTGTACTCACGATTGATTCACTTTCAGAGACATAGCAATCCATAGGTTTTAAGATACTTACTAGTCAGGTACATTATTAGGCGTTTAATATGGGGTTTTGAGTCCATTTCGTTGAGCAAGGAGTAGCTCTTGTCTATTACATATTTGGCTTAAGGAACTTTATCTGTGCTCATTTCAATCTCTGGTTTTATGCAGCACCCCAACTCACCTTTCCCCTTAAGCAAGCATAAGTTGGTTTTCTAAATTTGGGACCATGTTCTGTTTTGAAATTCAGTTCCTGTGTAGCCAAGTTTACATTCCGTGTATTAGTGATATCTTATGATGTTTCTTTTTCTGTGTGACTTATTTCAGTTAGAATCATCATACCTGAATCCACTCATTATGCTGCTATGGGCTTGATGACATAGATGTCATTGCTGAGTGATATTGCATTGTACGTAAGTACCACAACTTCTTTATCCATTTTTCGCTTTATGCGATATTGAACTTGTACCGTAAACGAGTTTCTTGTAAACAGAGCCATCCCAAACTTTGGGGTGGCTGTGTCTTTTTGATTTTAATTTCCCTAAGCTATAGGACCATAAGTGGAAGTGCCCTAGGCTCTGTTGCTTTGTTTTTTAGATGTTTCAGGAAACACCATACACTTCTCCGGAGTGGCTGTTGGCAATTTACATCCCGCCCATCAGCATAACAAGGCTCCCAGTTCTCCATGGCCTGTCCTGCCTTTCTGGATTTTACACTTTTTTCAGATGGCCCTTTTGACGGGGGGGGGGGGGTGGGTGGGGGGGAGTGAGACTTCATTGTAGTGCAGATTTCCTTTGCAAGCTTGCTTGGTTGGCCAAAAAGGGCGTATGCGTTTTTTCCTGAATATATTCAGGAAAAAACGCATACGCCCTTTTTGGCCAAGTGCATCATTGTCGACCTTCTGCCTCTTTTCCTCTGCTTTAAATGCAATTCCAGTCTACCTCCTGAAATCGGTTTCCTGCAATTCTGCCCGGCTTTCAAGTCCTCTTGGCAGCCTTACTTCAGTATATTTTTGGATGATAGCTGTCATTTATAACTCTGCAGGTTTGTGAATTACAGTGCCCCTGAGCTCCTTTCTTCAACTCGCTTTCTTGTGAGCTGGCCGCAACACCGCAGGATTGCTTCAGGCCCTAATCTGGTTCCGGCATGGCACGCTGAGCCTTTGGTTAATTCCTCTTCCTGGTGGGAAATGAGAGTTAAATTTTCCCGTCCAGACACCTCCAGCTAGTCTCTCATTGGTTCTCCCTATTCCTGTTCATCTTCCGCGGAATTTGCAAACTGGGCCAAACAGGAGGTTAAAGGCACTGACTCTCCAAGTCGGGAGAGTGTTAGTAAAGCATCTGGAATGTTGTACCCGAGTACCAGGGGACGAGAACTGAGACATATTTCAACACGTCTCCCGATAACACGGTTGATCATACTCTGGGTTCCACATGCATGTTTTAGCTGAAGGAAGAATCCCTTAAACCTGGAGAGTTGAGACCCGTGGAATGGGTACCATGCAATATGACTTCAAAGGGTCTTCATTTGCTCACCAAAACTCTCCAATCCTATCACTGCTGCGTTTTTGCCCCTGTACTCACGATTGATTCACTTTCAGAGACATAGTAATCCATAGGTTTTAAGATACTTACTAGTCAGGTACATTATTAGGCGTTTAATATGGGGTTTTGAGTCCATTTCGTTGAGCAAGGAGTAGCTCTTGTCTATTACATATTTGGCTTAAGGAACTTCATCTGTGCTCATTTCAATCTCTGGTTTTATGCAGCACCCCAACTCACCTTTCCCCTTAAGCAAGCATAAGTTGGTTTTCTAAATTTGGGACCATGTTCTGTTTTGAAATCCAGTTCCTGTGTAGCCAAGTTTACATTCCGTGTATTAGTGATATCTTATGATGTTTCTTTTTCTGTGTGACTTATTTCAGTTAGAATCATCATACCTGAATCCACTCATTATGCTGCTATGGGCCTGATGACATAGATGTCATTGCTGAGTGATATTGCATTGTACGTAAGTACCACAACTTCTTTATCCATTTTTCGCTTTATGCGATATTGAACTTGTACCGTAAACGAGTTTCTTGTAAACAGAGCCATCCCAAACTTTGGGGTGGCTGTGTCTTTTTGATTTTAATTTCCCTAAGCTATAGGACCATAAGTGGAAGTGCCCTAGGCTCTGTTGCTTTGTTTTTTAGATGTTTCAGGAAACACCATACACTTCTCCCGAGTGGCTGTTGGCAAGTTACATCCCGCCCATCAGCATAACAAGGCTCCCAGTTCTCCATGGCCTGTCCTGCCTTTCTGGATTTTACACTTTTTTCAGATGGCCCTTTTGACGGGGGGGGGAAGTGAGACTTCATTGTAGTGCAGATTTCCTTTGCAAGCTTGCTTGGTTGGCCAAAAAGGGCGTATGCGTTTTTTCCTGAATATATTCAGGAAAAAACGCATACGCCCTTTTTGGCCAAGTGCATCATTGTCGACCTTCTGCCTCTTTTCCTATGCTTTAAATGCAATTCCAGTCTACCTCCTGAAATCGGTTTCCTGCAATTCTGCCCGGCTTTCAAGTCCTCTTGGCAGCCTTACTTCAGTATATTTTTGGATGATAGCTGTCATTTGTAACTCTGAAGGTTTGTGAATTACAGTGCCCCTGAGCTCCTTTCTTCAACTCGCTTTCTTGTGAGCTGGCCGCAACACCGCAGGATTGCATCAGGCCCTAATCTGGTTCCGGCATGGCACGCTGAGCCTTTGGTTAATTCCTCTTCCTGGTGGGAAATGAGAGTTAAATTTTCCCGTCCAGACACCTCCAGCTAGTCTCTCATTGGTTCTCCCTATTCCTGTTCATCTTCCGCGGAATTTGCAAACTGGGCCAAACAGGAGGTTAAAGGCACTGACTCTCCAAGTCGGGAGAGTGTTAGTAAAGCATCTGGAATGTTGCACCCGAGTACCAGGGGACGAGAACTGAGACATATTTCAACACGTCTCCCGATCACACGGTTGATCATACTCTGGGTTCCACATGCATGTTTTAGCTGAAGGAAGAATCCCTTAAACCTGGAGAGTTGAGACCCGTGGAATGGGTACCATGCAATATGACTTCAAAGGGTCTTCATTTGCTCACCAAAACTCTCCAATCCTATCACTGCTGCGTTTTTGCCCCTGTACTCACGATTGATTCACTTTCAGAGACATAGCAATCCATAGGTTTTAAGATACTTACTAGTCAGGTACATTATTAGGCGTTTAATATGGGGTTTTGAGTCCATTTCGTTGAGCAAGGAGTAGCTCTTGTCTATTACATATTTGGCTTAAGGAACTTTATCTGTGCTCATTTCAATCTCTGGTTTTATGCAGCACCCCAACTCACCTTTCCCCTTAAGCAAGCATAAGTTGGTTTTCTAAATTTGGGACCATGTTCTGTTTTGAAATTCAGTTCCTGTGTAGCCAAGTTTACATTCCGTGTATTAGTGATATCTTATGATGTTTCTTTTTCTGTGTGACTTATTTCAGTTAGAATCATCATACCTGAATCCACTCATTATGCTGCTATGGGCTTGATGACATAGATGTCATTGCTGAGTGATATTGCATTGTACGTAAGTACCACAACTTCTTTATCCATTTTTCGCTTTATGCGATATTGAACTTGTACCGTAAACGAGTTTCTTGTAAACAGAGCCATCCCAAACTTTGGGGTGGCTGTGTCTTTTTGATTTTAATTTCCCTAAGCTATAGGACCATAAGTGGAAGTGCCCTAGGCTCTGTTGCTTTGTTTTTTAGATGTTTCAGGAAACACCATACACTTCTCCGGAGTGGCTGTTGGCAATTTACATCCCGCCCATCAGCATAACAAGGCTCCCAGTTCTCCATGGCCTGTCCTGCCTTTCTGGATTTTACACTTTTTTCAGATGGCCCTTTTGACGGGGGGGGGGGGGTGGGTGGGGGGGAGTGAGACTTCATTGTAGTGCAGATTTCCTTTGCAAGCTTGCTTGGTTGGCCAAAAAGGGCGTATGCGTTTTTTCCTGAATATATTCAGGAAAAAACGCATACGCCCTTTTTGGCCAAGTGCATCATTGTCGACCTTCTGCCTCTTTTCCTCTGCTTTAAATGCAATTCCAGTCTACCTCCTGAAATCGGTTTCCTGCAATTCTGCCCGGCTTTCAAGTCCTCTTGGCAGCCTTACTTCAGTATATTTTTGGATGATAGCTGTCATTTATAACTCTGCAGGTTTGTGAATTACAGTGCCCCTGAGCTCCTTTCTTCAACTCGCTTTCTTGTGAGCTGGCCGCAACACCGCAGGATTGCTTCAGGCCCTAATCTGGTTCCGGCATGGCACGCTGAGCCTTTGGTTAATTCCTCTTCCTGGTGGGAAATGAGAGTTAAATTTTCCCGTCCAGACACCTCCAGCTAGTCTCTCATTGGTTCTCCCTATTCCTGTTCATCTTCCGCGGAATTTGCAAACTGGGCCAAACAGGAGGTTAAAGGCACTGACTCTCCAAGTCGGGAGAGTGTTAGTAAAGCATCTGGAATGTTGTACCCGAGTACCAGGGGACGAGAACTGAGACATATTTCAACACGTCTCCCGATAACACGGTTGATCATACTCTGGGTTCCACATGCATGTTTTAGCTGAAGGAAGAATCCCTTAAACCTGGAGAGTTGAGACCCGTGGAATGGGTACCATGCAATATGACTTCAAAGGGTCTTCATTTGCTCACCAAAACTCTCCAATCCTATCACTGCTGCGTTTTTGCCCCTGTACTCACGATTGATTCACTTTCAGAGACATAGTAATCCATAGGTTTTAAGATACTTACTAGTCAGGTACATTATTAGGCGTTTAATATGGGGTTTTGAGTCCATTTCGTTGAGCAAGGAGTAGCTCTTGTCTATTACATATTTGGCTTAAGGAACTTCATCTGTGCTCATTTCAATCTCTGGTTTTATGCAGCACCCCAACTCACCTTTCCCCTTAAGCAAGCATAAGTTGGTTTTCTAAATTTGGGACCATGTTCTGTTTTGAAATCCAGTTCCTGTGTAGCCAAGTTTACATTCCGTGTATTAGTGATATCTTATGATGTTTCTTTTTCTGTGTGACTTATTTCAGTTAGAATCATCATACCTGAATCCACTCATTATGCTGCTATGGGCCTGATGACATAGATGTCATTGCTGAGTGATATTGCATTGTACGTAAGTACCACAACTTCTTTATCCATTTTTCGCTTTATGCGATATTGAACTTGTACCGTAAACGAGTTTCTTGTAAACAGAGCCATCCCAAACTTTGGGGTGGCTGTGTCTTTTTGATTTTAATTTCCCTAAGCTATAGGACCATAAGTGGAAGTGCCCTAGGCTCTGTTGCTTTGTTTTTTAGATGTTTCAGGAAACACCATACACTTCTCCCGAGTGGCTGTTGGCAAGTTACATCCCGCCCATCAGCATAACAAGGCTCCCAGTTCTCCATGGCCTGTCCTGCCTTTCTGGATTTTACACTTTTTTCAGATGGCCCTTTTGACGGGGGGGGGAAGTGAGACTTCATTGTAGTGCAGATTTCCTTTGCAAGCTTGCTTGGTTGGCCAAAAAGGGCGTATGCGTTTTTTCCTGAATATATTCAGGAAAAAACGCATACGCCCTTTTTGGCCAAGTGCATCATTGTCGACCTTCTGCCTCTTTTCCTATGCTTTAAATGCAATTCCAGTCTACCTCCTGAAATCGGTTTCCTGCAATTCTGCCCGGCTTTCAAGTCCTCTTGGCAGCCTTACTTCAGTATATTTTTGGATGATAGCTGTCATTTGTAACTCTGCAGGTTTGTGAATTACAGTGCCCCTGAGCTCCTTTCTTCAACTCGCTTTCTTGTGAGCTGGCCGCAACACTGCAGGATTGCATCAGGCCCTAATCTGGTTCCGGCATGGCACGCTGAGCCTTTGGTTAATTCCTCTTCCTGGTGGGAAATGAGAGTTAAATTTTCCCGTCCAGACACCTCCAGCTAGTCTCTCATTGGTTCTCCCTATTCCTGTTCATCTTCCGCGGAATTTGCAAACTGGGCCAAACAGGAGGTTAAAGGCACTGACTCTCCAAGTCGGGAGAGTGTTAGTAAAGCATCTGGAATGTTGCACCCGAGTACCAGGGGACGAGAACTGAGACATATTTCAACACGTCTCCCGATCACACGGTTGATCATACTCTGGGTTCCACATGCATGTTTTAGCTGAAGGAAGAATCCCTTAAACCTGGAGAGTTGAGACCCGTGGAATGGGTACCATGCAATATGACTTCAAAGGGTCTTCATTTGCTCACCAAAACTCTCCAATCCTATCACTGCTGCGTTTTTGCCCCTGTACTCACGATTGATTCACTTTCAGAGACATAGCAATCCATAGGTTTTAAGATACTTACTAGTCAGGTACATTATTAGGCGTTTAATATGGGGTTTTGAGTCCATTTCGTTGAGCAAGGAGTAGCTCTTGTCTATTACATATTTGGCTTAAGGAACTTTATCTGTGCTCATTTCAATCTCTGGTTTTATGCAGCACCCCAACTCACCTTTCCCCTTAAGCAAGCATAAGTTGGTTTTCTAAATTTGGGACCATGTTCTGTTTTGAAATTCAGTTCCTGTGTAGCCAAGTTTACATTCCGTGTATTAGTGATATCTTATGATGTTTCTTTTTCTGTGTGACTTATTTCAGTTAGAATCATCATACCTGAATCCACTCATTATGCTGCTATGGGCTTGATGACATAGATGTCATTGCTGAGTGATATTGCATTGTACGTAAGTACCACAACTTCTTTATCCATTTTTCGCTTTATGCGATATTGAACTTGTACCGTAAACGAGTTTCTTGTAAACAGAGCCATCCCAAACTTTGGGGTGGCTGTGTCTTTTTGATTTTAATTTCCCTAAGCTATAGGACCATAAGTGGAAGTGCCCTAGGCTCTGTTGCTTTGTTTTTTAGATGTTTCAGGAAACACCATACACTTCTCCGGAGTGGCTGTTGGCAATTTACATCCCGCCCATCAGCATAACAAGGCTCCCAGTTCTCCATGGCCTGTCCTGCCTTTCTGGATTTTACACTTTTTTCAGATGGCCCTTTTGACGGGGGGGGGGGGGGGGTGGGGGGGAGTGAGACTTCATTGTAGTGCAGATTTCCTTTGCAAGCTTGCTTGGTTGGCCAAAAAGGGCGTATGCGTTTTTTCCTGAATATATTCAGGAAAAAACGCATACGCCCTTTTTGGCCAAGTGCATCATTGTCGACCTTCTGCCTCTTTTCCTCTGCTTTAAATGCAATTCCAGTCTACCTCCTGAAATCGGTTTCCTGCAATTCTGCCCGGCTTTCAAGTCCTCTTGGCAGCCTTACTTCAGTATATTTTTGGATGATAGCTGTCATTTATAACTCTGCAGGTTTGTGAATTACAGTGCCCCTGAGCTCCTTTCTTCAACTCGCTTTCTTGTGAGCTGGCCGCAACACCGCAGGATTGCTTCAGGCCCTAATCTGGTTCCGGCATGGCACGCTGAGCCTTTGGTTAATTCCTCTTCCTGGTGGGAAATGAGAGTTAAATTTTCCCGTCAATTTGCAAACTGGGCCAAACAGGAGGTTAAAGGCACTGACTCTCCAAGTCGGGAGAGTGTTAGTAAAGCATCTGGAATGTTGCACCCGAGTACCAGGGGACGAGAACTGAGACATATTTCAACACGTCTCCCGATCACACGGTTGATCATACTCTGGGTTCCACATGCATGTTTTAGCTGAAGGAAGAATCCCTTAAACCTGGAGAGTTGAGACCCGTGGAATGGGTACCATGCAATATGACTTCAAAGGGTCTTCATTTGCTCACCAAAACTCTCCAATCCTATCACTGCTGCGTTTTTGCCCCTGTACTCACGATTGATTCACTTTCAGAGACATAGCAATCCATAGGTTTTAAGATACTTACTAGTCAGGTACATTATTAGGCGTTTAATATGGGGTTTTGAGTCCATTTCGTTGAGCAAGGAGTAGCTCTTGTCTATTACATATTTGGCTTAAGGAACTTTATCTGTGCTCATTTCAATCTCTGGTTTTATGCAGCACCCCAACTCACCTTTCCCCTTAAGCAAGCATAAGTTGGTTTTCTAAATTTGGGACCATGTTCTGTTTTGAAATTCAGTTCCTGTGTAGCCAAGTTTACATTCCGTGTATTAGTGATATCTTATGATGTTTCTTTTTCTGTGTGACTTATTTCAGTTAGAATCATCATACCTGAATCCACTCATTATGCTGCTATGGGCTTGATGACATAGATGTCATTGCTGAGTGATATTGCATTGTACGTAAGTACCACAACTTCTTTGTCCATTTTTCGCTTTATGCGATATTGAACTTGTACCGTAAACGAGTTTCTTGTAAACAGAGCCATCCCAAACTTTGGGGTGGCTGTGTCTTTTTGATTTTAATTTCCCTAAGCTGCAGGACCATAAGTGGAAGTGCCCTAGGCTCTGTTGCTTTGTTTTTTAGATGTTTCAGGAAACACCATACACTTCTCCCGAGTGGCTGTTGGCAAGTTACATCCCGCCCATCAGCATAACAAGGCTCCCAGTTCTCCATGGCCTGTCCTGCCTTTCTGGATTTTACACTTTTTTCAGATGGCCCTTTTGACGGGGGGGAAGTGAGACTTCATTGTAGTGCAGATTTCCTTTGCAAGCTTGCTTGGTTGGCCAAAAAGGGCGTATGCGTTTTTTCCTGAATATATTCAGGAAAAAACGCATATGCCCTTTTTGGCCAAGTGCATCATTGTCGACCTTCTGCCTCTTTTCCTATGCTTTAAATGCAATTCCAGTCTACCTCCTGAAATCGGTTTCCTGCAATTCTGCCCGGCTTTCAAGTCCTCTTGGCAGCCTTACTTCAGTATATTTTTGGATGATAGCTGTCATTTATAACTCTGCAGGTTTGTGAATTACAGTGCCCCTGAGCTCCTTTCTTCAACTCGCTTTCTTGTGAGCTGGCCGCAACACCGCAGGATTGCTTCAGGCCCTAATCTGGTTCCGGCATGGCACGCTGAGCCTTTGGTTAATTCCTCTTCCTGGTGGGAAATGAGAGTTAAATTTTCCCGTCCAGACACCTCCAGCTAGTCTCTCATTGGTTCTCCCTATTCCTGTTCATCTTCCGTGGAATTTGCAAACTGGGCCAAACAGGAGGTTAAAGGCACTGACTCTCCAAGTCGGGAGAGTGTTAGTAAAGCATCTGGAATGTTGCACCCGAGTACCAGGGGACGAGAACTGAGACATATTTCAACACGTCTCCCGATAACACGGTTGATCATACTCTGGGTTCCACATGCAAGTTTTAGCTGAAGGAAGAATCCCTTAAACCTGGAGAGTTGAGACCCGTGGAATGGGTACCATGCAATATGACTTCAAAGGGTCTTCATTTGCTCACCAAAACTCTCCAATCCTATCACTGCTGCGTTTTTGCCCCTGTACTCACGATTGATTCACTTTCAGAGACATAGCAATCCATAGGTTTTAAGATACTTACTAGTCAGGTACATTATTAGGCGTTTAATATGGGGTTTTGAGTCCATTTCGTTGAGCAAGGAGTAGCTCTTGTCTATTACATATTTGGCTTAAGGAACTTTATCTGTGCTCATTTCAATCTCTGGTTTTATGCAGCACCCCAACTCACCTTTCCCCTTAAGCAAGCATAAGTTGATTTTCTAAATTTGGGACCATGTTCTGTTTTGAAATTCAGTTCCTGTGTAGCCAAGTTTACATTCCGTGTATTAGTGATATCTTATGATGTTTCTTTTTCTGTGTGACTTATTTCAGTTAGAATCATCATACCTGAATCCCCTCATTATGCTGTTATGGACCTGATGACATAGATGTCATTGCTGAGTGATATTGCATTGTACGTAAGTACCACAACTTCTTTATCCATTTTTCGCTTTATGCGATATTGAACTTGTACCGTAAACGAGTTTCTTGTAAACAGAGCCATCCCAAACTTTGGGGTGGCTGTGTCTTTTTGATTTTAATTTCCCTAAGCTATAGGACCATAAGTGGAAGTGCCCTAGGCTCTGTTGCTTTGTTTTTTAGATGTTTCAGGAAACACCATACACTTCTCCCGAGTGGCTGTTGGCAATTTACATCCCGCCCATCAGCATAACAAGGCTCCCAGTTCTCCATGGCCTGTCCTGCCTTTCTGGATTTTACACTTTTTTCAGATGGCCCTTTTGACGGGGGGGAAGTGAGACTTCATTGTAGTGCAGATTTCCTTTGCAAGCTTGCTTGGTTGACCAAAAAGGGCGTATGCGTTTTTTCCTGAATATATTCAGGAAAAAACGCATACGCCCTTTTTGGCCAAGTGCATCATTGTCGACCTTCTGCCTCTTTTCCTATGCTTTAAATGCAATTCCAGTCTACCTCCTGAAATCGGTTTCCTGCAATTCTGCCCGGCTTTCAAGTCCTCTTGGCAGCCTTACTTCAGTATATTTTTGGATGATAGCTGTCATTTATAACTCTGAAGGTTTGTGAATTACAGTGCCCCTGAGCTCCTTTCTTCAACTCGCTTTCTTGTGAGCTGGCCGCAACACCGCAGGATTGCTTCAGGCCCTAATCTGGTTCCGGCATGGCACGCTGAGCCTTTGGTTAATTCCTCTTCCTGGTGGGAAATGAGAGTTAAATTTTCCCGTCCAGACACCTCCAGCTAGTCTCTCATTGGTTCTCCCTATTCCTGTTCATCTTCCGCGGAATTTGCAAACTGGGCCAAACAGGAGGTTAAAGGCACTGACTCTCCAAGTCGGGAGAGTGTTAGTAAAGCATCTGGAATGTTGCACCCGAGTACCAGGGGACGAGAACTGAGACATATTTCAACACGTCTCCCGATCACACGGTTGATCATACTCTGGGTTCCACATGCATGTTTTAGCTGAAGGAAGAATCCCTTAAACCTGGAGAGTTGAGACCCGTGGAATGGGTACCATGCAATATGACTTCAAAGGGTCTTCATTTGCTCACCAAAACTCTCCAATCCTATCACTGCTGCGTTTTTGCCCCTGTACTCACGATTGATTCACTTTCAGAGACATAGCAATCCATAGGTTTTAAGATACTTACTAGTCAGGTACATTATTAGGCGTTTAATATGGGGTTTTGAGTCCATTTCGTTGAGCAAGGAGTAGCTCTTGTCTATTACATATTTGGCTTAAGGAACTTTATCTGTGCTCATTTCAATCTCTGGTTTTATGCAGCACCCCAACTCACCTTTCCCCTTAAGCAAGCATAAGTTGGTTTTCTAAATTTGGGACCATGTTCTGTTTTGAAATTCAGTTCCTGTGTAGCCAAGTTTACATTCCGTGTATTAGTGATATCTTATGATGTTTCTTTTTCTGTGTGACTTATTTCAGTTAGAATCATCATACCTGAATCCACTCATTATGCTGCTATGGGCTTGATGACATAGATGTCATTGCTGAGTGATATTGCATTGTACGTAAGTACCACAACTTCTTTATCCATTTTTCGCTTTATGCGATATTGAACTTGTACCGTAAACGAGTTTCTTGTAAACAGAGCCATCCCAAACTTTGGGGTGGCTGTGTCTTTTTGATTTTAATTTCCCTAAGCTGCAGAACCATAAGTGGAAGTGCCCTAGGCTCTGTTGCTTTGTTTTTTAGATGTTTCAGGAAACACCATACACTTCTCCCGAGTGGCTGTTGGCAAGTTACATCCCGCCCATCAGCATAACAAGGCTCCCAGTTCTCCATGGCCTGTCCTGCCTTTCTGGATTTTACACTTTTTTCAGATGGCCCTTTTGACGGGGGGGAAGTGAGACTTCATTGTAGTGCAGATTTCCTTTGCAAGCTTGCTTGGTTGGCCAAAAAGGGCGTATGCGTTTTTTCCTGAATATATTCAGGAAAAAACGCATACGCCCTTTTTGGCCAAGTGCATCATTGTCGACCTTCTGCCTCTTTTCCTATGCTTTAAATGCAATTCCAGTCTACCTCCTGAAATCGGTTTCCTGCAATTCTGCCCGGCTTTCAAGTCCTCTTGGCAGCCTTACTTCAGTATATTTTTGGATGATAGCTGTCATTTATAACTCTGCAGGTTTGTGAATTACAGTGCCCCTGAGCTCCTTTCTTCAACTCGCTTTCTTGTGAGCTGGCCGCAACACCGCAGGATTGCTTCAGGCCCTAATCTGGTTCCGGCATGGCACGCTGAGCCTTTGGTTAATTCCTCTTCCTGGTGGGAAATGAGAGTTAAATTTTCCCGTCCAGACACCTCCAGCTAGTCTCTCATTGGTTCTCCCTATTCCTGTTCATCTTCCGCGGAATTTGCAAACTGGGCCAAACAAGAGGTTAAAGGCACTGACTCTCCAAGTCGGGAGAGTGTTAGTAAAGCATCTGGAATGTTGTACCCGAGTACCAGGGGACGAGAACTGAGACATATTTCAACACGTCTCCCGATCACACGGTTGATCATACTCTGGGTTCCACATGCATGTTTTAGCTGAAGGAAGAATCCCTTAAACCTGGAGAGTTGAGACCCGTGGAATGGGTACCATGCAATATGACTTCAAAGGGTCTTCATTTGCTCACCAAAACTCTCCAATCCTATCACTGCTGCGTTTTTGCCCCTGTACTCACGATTGATTCACTTTCAGAGACATAGCAATCATAGGTTTTAAGATACTTACTAGTCAGGTACATTATTAGGCGTTTAATATGGGGTTTTGAGTCCATTTCGTTGAGCAAGGAGTAGCTCTTGTCTATTACATATTTGGCTTAAGGAACTTTATCTGTGCTCATTTCAATCTCTGGTTTTATGCAGCACCCCAACTCACCTTTCCCCTTAAGCAAGCATAAGTTGATTTTCTAAATTTGGGACCATGTTCTGTTTTGAAATTCAGTTCCTGTGTAGCCAAGTTTACATTCCGTGTATTAGTGATATCTTATGATGTTTCTTTTTCTGTGTGACTTATTTCAGTTAGAATCATCATACCTGAATCCCCTCATTATGCTGTTATGGACCTGATGACATAGATGTCATTGCTGAGTGATATTGCATTGTACGTAAGTACCACAACTTCTTTATCCATTTTTCGCTTTATGCGATATTGAACTTGTACCGTAAACGAGTTTCTTGTAAACAGAGCCATCCCAAACTTTGGGGTGGCTGTGTCTTTTTGATTTTAATTTCCCTAAGCTATAGGACCATAAGTGGAAGTGCCCTAGGCTCTGTTGCTTTGTTTTTTAGATGTTTCAGGAAACACCATACACTTCTCCGGAGTGGCTGTTGGCAATTTACATCCCGCCCATCAGCATAACAAGGCTCCCAGTTCTCCATGGCCTGTCCTGCCTTTCTGGATTTTACACTTTTTTCAGATGGCCCATTTGACGGGGGGGAAGTGAGACTTCATTGTAGTGCAGATTTCCTTTGCAAGCTTGCTTGGTTGACCAAAAAGGGCGTATGCGTTTTTTCCTGAATATATTCAGGAAAAAACGCATACGCCCTTTTTGGCCAAGTGCATCATTGTCGACCTTCTGCCTCTTTTCCTATGCTTTAAATGCAATTCCAGTCTACCTCCTGAAATCGGTTTCCTGCAATTCTGCCCGGCTTTCAAGTCCTCTTGGCAGCCTTACTTCAGTATATTTTTGGATGATAGCTGTCATTTATAACTCTGAAGGTTTGTGAATTACAGTGCCCCTGAGCTCCTTTCTTCAACTCGCTTTCTTGTGAGCTGGCCGCAACACCGCAGGATTGCTTCAGGCCCTAATCTGGTTCCGGCATGGCACGCTGAGCCTTTGGTTAATTCCTCTTCCTGGTGGGAAATGAGAGTTAAATTTTCCCGTCCAGACACCTCCAGCTAGTCTCTCATTGGTTCTCCCTATTCCTGTTCATCTTCCGCGGAATTTGCAAACTGGGCCAAACAGGAGGTTAAAGGCACTGACTCTCCAAGTCGGGAGAGTGTTAGTAAAGCATCTGGAATGTTGCACCCGAGTACCAGGGGACGAGAACTGAGACATATTTCAACACGTCTCCCGATCACACGGTTGATCATACTCTGGGTTCCACATGCATGTTTTAGCTGAAGGAAGAATCCCTTAAACCTGGAGAGTTGAGACCCGTGGAATGGGTACCATGCAATATGACTTCAAAGGGTCTTCATTTGCTCACCAAAACTCTCCAATCCTATCACTGCTGCGTTTTTGCCCCTGTACTCACGATTGATTCACTTTCAGAGACATAGCAATCCATAGGTTTTAAGATACTTACTAGTCAGGTACATTATTAGGCGTTTAATATGGGGTTTTGAGTCCATTTCGTTGAGCAAGGAGTAGCTCTTGTCTATTACATATTTGGCTTAAGGAACTTTATCTGTGCTCATTTCAATCTCTGGTTTTATGCAGCACCCCAACTCACCTTTCCCCTTAAGCAAGCATAAGTTGGTTTTCTAAATTTGGGACCATGTTCTGTTTTGAAATTCAGTTCCTGTGTAGCCAAGTTTACATTCCGTGTATTAGTGATATCTTATGATGTTTCTTTTTCTGTGTGACTTATTTCAGTTAGAATCATCATACCTGAATCCACTCATTATGCTGCTATGGGCTTGATGACATAGATGTCATTGCTGAGTGATATTGCATTGTACGTAAGTACCACAACTTCTTTATCCATTTTTCGCTTTATGCGATATTGAACTTGTACCGTAAACGAGTTTCTTGTAAACAGAGCCATCCCAAACTTTGGGGTGGCTGTGTCTTTTTGATTTTAATTTCGCTAAGCTGCAGGACCATAAGTGGAAGTGCCCTAGGCTCTGTTGCTTTGTTTTTTAGATGTTTCAGGAAACACCATACACTTCTCCCGAGTGGCTGTTGGCAAGTTACATCCCGCCCATCAGCATAACAAGGCTCCCAGTTCTCCATGGCCTGTCCTGCCTTTCTGGATTTTACACTTTTTTCAGATGGCCCTTTTGACGGGGGGGAAGTGAGACTTCATTGTAGTGCAGATTTCCTTTGCAAGCTTGCTTGGTTGGCCAAAAAGGGCATATGCGTTTTTTCTTGAATATATTCAGGAAAAAACGCATATGCCCTTTTTGGCCAAGTGCATCATTGTCGACCTTCTGCCTCTTTTCCTATGCTTTAAATGCAATTCCAGTCTACCTCCTGAAATCGGTTTCCTGCAATTCTGCCCGGCTTTCAAGTCCTCTTGGCAGCCTTACTTCAGTATATTTTTGGATGATAGCTGTCATTTATAACTCTGCAGGTTTGTGAATTACAGTGCCCCTGAGCTCCTTTCTTCAACTCGCTTTCTTGTGAGCTGGCCGCAACACCGCAGGATTGCTTCAGGCCCTAATCTGGTTCCGGCATGGCACGCTGAGCCTTTGGTTAATTCCTCTTCCTGGTGGGAAATGAGAGTTAAATTTTCCCGTCCAGACACCTCCAGCTAGTCTCTCATTGGTTCTCCCTATTCCTGTTCATCTTCCGCGGAATTTGCAAACTGGGCCAAACAGGAGGTTAAAGGCACTGACTCTCCAAGTCGGGAGAGTGTTAGTAAAGCATCTGGAATGTTGCACCCGAGTACCAGGGGACGAGAACTGAGACATATTTCAACACGTCTCCCGATCACACGGTTGATCATACTCTGGGTTCCACATGCATGTTTTAGCTGAAGGAAGAATCCCTTAAACCTGGAGAGTTGAGACCCGTGGAATGGGTACCATGCAATATGACTTCAAAGGGTCTTCATTTGCTCACCAAAACTCTCCAATCCTATCACTGCTGCGTTTTTGCCCCTGTACTCACGATTGATTCACTTTCAGAGACATAGCAATCCATAGGTTTTAAGATACTTACTAGTCAGGTACATTATTAGGCGTTTAATATGGGGTTTTGAGTCCATTTCGTTGAGCAAGGAGTAGCTCTTGTCTATTACATATTTGGCTTAAGGAACTTTATCTGTGCTCATTTCAATCTCTGGTTTTATGCAGCACCCCAACTCACCTTTCCCCTTAAGCAAGCATAAGTTGGTTTTCTAAATTTGGGACCATGTTCTGTTTTGAAATTCAGTTCCTGTGTAGCCAAGTTTACATTCCGTGTATTAGTGATATCTTATGATGTTTCTTTTTCTGTGTGACTTATTTCAGTTAGAATCATCATACCTGAATCCACTCATTATGCTGCTATGGGCTTGATGACATAGATGTCATTGCTGAGTGATATTGCATTGTACGTAAGTACCACAACTTCTTTATCCATTTTTCGCTTTATGCGATATTGAACTTGTACCGTAAACGAGTTTCTTGTAAACAGAGCCATCCCAAACTTTGGGGTGGCTGTGTCTTTTTGATTTTAATTTCGCTAAGCTGCAGGACCATAAGTGGAAGTGCCCTAGGCTCTGTTGCTTTGTTTTTTAGATGTTTCAGGAAACACCATACACTTCTCCCGAGTGGCTGTTGGCAAGTTACATCCCGCCCATCAGCATAACAAGGCTCCCAGTTCTCCATGGCCTGTCCTGCCTTTCTGGATTTTACACTTTTTTCAGATGGCCCTTTTGACGGGGGGGAAGTGAGACTTCATTGTAGTGCAGATTTCCTTTGCAAGCTTGCTTGGTTGGCCAAAAAGGGCATATGCGTTTTTTCTTGAATATATTCAGGAAAAAACGCATATGCCCTTTTTGGCCAAGTGCATCATTGTCGACCTTCTGCCTCTTTTCCTATGCTTTAAATGCAATTCCAGTCTACCTCCTGAAATCGGTTTCCTGCAATTCTGCCCGGCTTTCAAGTCCTCTTGGCAGCCTTACTTCAGTATATTTTTGGATGATAGCTGTCATTTATAACTCTGCAGGTTTGTGAATTACAGTGCCCCTGAGCTCCTTTCTTCAACTCGCTTTCTTGTGAGCTGGCCGCAACACCGCAGGATTGCTTCAGGCCCTAATCTGGTTCCGGCATGGCACGCTGAGCCTTTGGTTAATTCCTCTTCCTGGTGGGAAATGAGAGTTAAATTTTCCCGTCCAGACACCTCCAGCTAGTCTCTCATTGGTTCTCCCTATTCCTGTTCATCTTCCGTGGAATTTGCAAACTGGGCCAAACAGGAGGTTAAAGGCACTGACTCTCCAAGTCGGGAGAGTGTTAGTAAAGCATCTGGAATGTTGCACCCGAGTACCAGGGGACGAGAACTGAGACATATTTCAACACGTCTCCCGATCACACGGTTGATCATACTCTGGGTTCCACATGCATGTTTTAGCTGAAGGAAGAATCCCTTAAACCTGGAGAGTTGAGACCCGTGGAATGGGTACCATGCAATATGACTTCAAAGGGTCTTCATTTGCTCACCAAAACTCTCCAATCCTATCACTGCTGCGTTTTTGCCCCTGTACTCACGATTGATTCACTTTCAGAGACATAGCAATCATAGGTTTTAAGATACTTACTAGTCAGGTACATTATTAGGCGTTTAATATGGGGTTTTGAGTCCATTTCGTTGAGCAAGGAGTAGCTCTTGTCTATTACATATTTGGCTTAAGGAACTTTATCTGTGCTCATTTCAATCTCTGGTTTTATGCAGCACCCCAACTCACCTTTCCCCTTAAGCAAGCATAAGTTGATTTTCTAAATTTGGGACCATGTTCTGTTTTGAAATTCAGTTCCTGTGTAGCCAAGTTTACATTCCGTGTATTAGTGATATCTTATGATGTTTCTTTTTCTGTGTGACTTATTTCAGTTAGAATCATCATACCTGAATCCCCTCATTATGCTGTTATGGACCTGATGACATAGATGTCATTGCTGAGTGATATTGCATTGTACGTAAGTACCACAACTTCTTTATCCATTTTTCGCTTTATGCGATATTGAACTTGTACCGTAAACGAGTTTCTTGTAAACAGAGCCATCCCAAACTTTGGGGTGGCTGTGTCTTTTTGATTTTAATTTCCCTAAGCTATAGGACCATAAGTGGAAGTGCCCTAGGCTCTGTTGCTTTGTTTTTTAGATGTTTCAGGAAACACCATACACTTCTCCCGAGTGGCTGTTGGCAATTTACATCCCGCCCATCAGCATAACAAGGCTCCCAGTTCTCCATGGCCTGTCCTGCCTTTCTGGATTTTACACTTTTTTCAGATGGCCCTTTTGACGGGGGGGAAGTGAGACTTCATTGTAGTGCAGATTTCCTTTGCAAGCTTGCTTGGTTGACCAAAAAGGGCGTATGCGTTTTTTCCTGAATATATTCAGGAAAAAACGCATACGCCCTTTTTGGCCAAGTGCATCATTGTCGACCTTCTGCCTCTTTTCCTATGCTTTAAATGCAATTCCAGTCTACCTCCTGAAATCGGTTTCCTGCAATTCTGCCCGGCTTTCAAGTCCTCTTGGCAGCCTTACTTCAGTATATTTTTGGATGATAGCTGTCATTTATAACTCTGAAGGTTTGTGAATTACAGTGCCCCTGAGCTCCTTTCTTCAACTCGCTTTCTTGTGAGCTGGCCGCAACACCGCAGGATTGCTTCAGGCCCTAATCTGGTTCCGGCATGGCACGCTGAGCCTTTGGTTAATTCCTCTTCCTGGTGGGAAATGAGAGTTAAATTTTCCCGTCCAGACACCTCCAGCTAGTCTCTCATTGGTTCTCCCTATTCCTGTTCATCTTCCGCGGAATTTGCAAACTGGGCCAAACAGGAGGTTAAAGGCACTGACTCTCCAAGTCGGGAGAGTGTTAGTAAAGCATCTGGAATGTTGCACCCGAGTACCAGGGGACGAGAACTGAGACATATTTCAACACGTCTCCCGATCACACGGTTGATCATACTCTGGGTTCCACATGCATGTTTTAGCTGAAG
This sequence comes from Orcinus orca, assembly GCF_937001465.1. Lineage (NCBI taxonomy): Eukaryota > Metazoa > Chordata > Mammalia > Artiodactyla > Delphinidae > Orcinus > Orcinus orca. Next base: position 46,311 of record NW_026044034.1, on the reverse strand, counting down.
GAAGAATCCCTTAAACCTGGAGAGTTGAGACCCGTGGAATGGGTACCATGCAATATGACTTCAAAGGGTCTTCATTTGCTCACCAAAACTCTCCAATCCTATCACTGCTGCGTTTTTGCCCCTGTACTCACGATTGATTCACTTTCAGAGACATAGCAATCCATAGGTTTTAAGATACTTACTAGTCAGGTACATTATTAGGCGTTTAATATGGGGTTTTGAGTCCATTTCGTTGAGCAAGGAGTAGCTCTTGTCTATTACATATTTGGCTTAAGGAACTTTATCTGTGCTCATTTCAATCTCTGGTTTTATGCAGCACCCCAACTCACCTTTCCCCTTAAGCAAGCATAAGTTGGTTTTCTAAATTTGGGACCATGTTCTGTTTTGAAATTCAGTTCCTGTGTAGCCAAGTTTACATTCCGTGTATTAGTGATATCTTATGATGTTTCTTTTTCTGTGTGACTTATTTCAGTTAGAATCATCATACCTGAATCCACTCATTATGCTGCTATGGGCTTGATGACATAGATGTCATTGCTGAGTGATATTGCATTGTACGTAAGTACCACAACTTCTTTATCCATTTTTCGCTTTATGCGATATTGAACTTGTACCGTAAACGAGTTTCTTGTAAACAGAGCCATCCCAAACTTTGGGGTGGCTGTGTCTTTTTGATTTTAATTTCCCTAAGCTGCAGGACCATAAGTGGAAGTGCCCTAGGCTCTGTTGCTTTGTTTTTTAGATGTTTCAGGAAACACCATACACTTCTCCCGAGTGGCTGTTGGCAAGTTACATCCCGCCCATCAGCATAACAAGGCTCCCAGTTCTCCATGGCCTGTCCTGCCTTTCTGGATTTTACACTTTTTTCAGATGGCCCTTTTGACGGGGGGGAAGTGAGACTTCATTGTAGTGCAGATTTCCTTTGCAAGCTTGCTTGGTTGGCCAAAAAGGGCATATGCGTTTTTTCTTGAATATATTCAGGAAAAAACGCATATGCCCTTTTTGGCCAAGTGCATCATTGTCGACCTTCTGCTTCTTTTCCTATGCTTTAAATGCAATTCCAGTCTACCTCCTGAAATCGGTTTCCTGCAATTCTGCCCGGCTTTCAAGTCCTCTTGGCAGCCTTACTTCAGTATATTTTTGGATGATAGCTGTCATTTATAACTCTGCAGGTTTGTGAATTACAGTGCCCCTGAGCTCCTTTCTTCAACTCGCTTTCTTGTGAGCTGGCCGCAACACCGCAGGATTGCTTCAGGCCCTAATCTGGTTCCGGCATGGCACGCTGAGCCTTTGGTTAATTCCTCTTCCTGGTGGGAAATGAGAGTTAAATTTTCCCGTCCAGACACCTCCAGCTAGTCTCTCATTGGTTCTCCCTATTCCTGTTCATCTTCCGTGGAATTTGCAAACTGGGCCAAACAGGAGGTTAAAGGCACTGACTCTCCAAGTCGGGAGAGTGTTAGTAAAGCATCTGGAATGTTGCACCCGAGTACCAGGGGACGAGAACTGAGACATATTTCAACACGTCTCCCGATAACACGGTTGATCATACTCTGGGTTCCACATGCAAGTTTTAGCTGAAGGAAGAATCCCTTAAACCTGGAGAGTTGAGACCCGTGGAATGGGTACCATGCAATATGACTTCAAAGGGTCTTCATTTGCTCACCAAAACTCTCCAATCCTATCACTGCTGCGTTTTTGCCCCTGTACTCACGATTGATTCACTTTCAGAGACATAGCAATCCATAGGTTTTAAGATACTTACTAGTCAGGTACATTATTAGGCGTTTAATATGGGGTTTTGAGTCCATTTCGTTGAGCAAGGAGTAGCTCTTGTCTATTACATATTTGGCTTAAGGAACTTTATCTGTGCTCATTTCAATCTCTGGTTTTATGCAGCACCCCAACTCACCTTTCCCCTTAAGCAAGCATAAGTTGATTTTCTAAATTTGGGACCATGTTCTGTTTTGAAATTCAGTTCCTGTGTAGCCAAGTTTACATTCCGTGTATTAGTGATATCTTATGATGTTTCTTTTTCTGTGTGACTTATTTCAGTTAGAATCATCATACCTGAATCCCCTCATTATGCTGTTATGGACCTGATGACATAGATGTCATTGCTGAGTGATATTGCATTGTACGTAAGTACCACAACTTCTTTATCCATTTTTCGCTTTATGCGATATTGAACTTGTACCGTAAACGAGTTTCTTGTAAACAGAGCCATCCCAAACTTTGGGGTGGCTGTGTCTTTTTGATTTTAATTTCCCTAAGCTATAGGACCATAAGTGGAAGTGCCCTAGGCTCTGTTGCTTTGTTTTTTAGATGTTTCAGGAAACACCATACACTTCTCCCGAGTGGCTGTTGGCAATTTACATCCCGCCCATCAGCATAACAAGGCTCCCAGTTCTCCATGGCCTGTCCTGCCTTTCTGGATTTTACACTTTTTTCAGATGGCCCTTTTGACGGGGGGGAAGTGAGACTTCATTGTAGTGCAGATTTCCTTTGCAAGCTTGCTTGGTTGACCAAAAAGGGCGTATGCGTTTTTTCCTGAATATATTCAGGAAAAAACGCATACGCCCTTTTTGGCCAAGTGCATCATTGTCGACCTTCTGCCTCTTTTCCTATGCTTTAAATGCAATTCCAGTCTACCTCCTGAAATCGGTTTCCTGCAATTCTGCCCGGCTTTCAAGTCCTCTTGGCAGCCTTACTTCAGTATATTTTTGGATGATAGCTGTCATTTATAACTCTGAAGGTTTGTGAATTACAGTGCCCCTGAGCTCCTTTCTTCAACTCGCTTTCTTGTGAGCTGGCCGCAACACCGCAGGATTGCTTCAGGCCCTAATCTGGTTCCGGCATGGCACGCTGAGCCTTTGGGTAATTCCTCTTCCTGGTGGGAAATGAGAGTTAAATTTTCCCGTCCAGACACCTCCAGCTAGTCTCTCATTGGTTCTCCCTATTCCTGTTCATCTTCCGCGGAATTTGCAAACTGGGCCAAACAGGAGGTTAAAGGCACTGACTCTCCAAGTCGGGAGAGTGTTAGTAAAGCATCTGGAATGTTGCACCCGAGTACCAGGGGACGAGAACTGAGACATATTTCAACACGTCTCCCGATCACACGGTTGATCATACTCTGGGTTCCACATGCATGTTTTAGCTGAAGGAAGAATCCCTTAAACCTGGAGAGTTGAGACCCGTGGAATGGGTACCATGCAATATGACTTCAAAGGGTCTTCATTTGCTCACCAAAACTCTCCAATCCTATCACTGCTGCGTTTTTGCCCCTGTACTCACGATTGATTCACTTTCAGAGACATAGCAATCCATAGGTTTTAAGATACTTACTAGTCAGGTACATTATTAGGCGTTTAATATGGGGTTTTGAGTCCATTTCGTTGAGCAAGGAGTAGCTCTTGTCTATTACATATTTGGCTTAAGGAACTTTATCTGTGCTCATTTCAATCTCTGGTTTTATGCAGCACCCCAACTCACCTTTCCCCTTAAGCAAGCATAAGTTGATTTTCTAAATTTGGGACCATGTTCTGTTTTGAAATTCAGTTCCTGTGTAGCCAAGTTTACATTCCGTGTATTAGTGATATCTTATGATGTTTCTTTTTCTGTGTGACTTATTTCAGTTAGTATCATCATACCTGAATCCACTCATTATGCTGCTATGGGCCTGATGACATAGATGTCATTGCTGAGTGATATTGCATTGTACGTAATTACCACAACTTCTTTATCCATTTTTCGCTTTATGCGATATTGAACTTGTACCGTAAACGAGTTTCTTGTAAACAGAGCCATCCCAAACTTTGGGGTGGCTGTGTCTTTTTGATTTTAATTTCCCTAAGCTATAGGACCATAAGTGGAAGTGCCCTAGGCTCTGTTGCTTTGTTTTTTAGATGTTTCAGGAAACACCATACACTTCTCCCGAGTGGCTGTTGGCAATTTACATCCCGCCCATCAGCATAACAAGGCTCCCAGTTCTCCATGGCCTGTCCTGCCTTTCTGGATTTTACACTTTTTTCAGATGGCCCTTTTGACGGGGGGGAAGTGAGACTTCATTGTAGTGCAGATTTCCTTTGCAAGCTTGCTTGGTTGACCAAAAAGGGCGTATGCGTTTTTTCCTGAATATATTCAGGAAAAAACGCATACGCCCTTTTTGGCCAAGTGCATCATTGTCGACCTTCTGCCTCTTTTCCTATGCTTTAAATGCAATTCCAGTCTACCTCCTGAAATCGGTTTCCTGCAATTCTGCCTGGATTTCAAGTCCTCTTGGCAGCCTTACTTCAGTATATTTTTGGATGATAGCTGTCATTTATAACTCTGAAGGTTTGTGAATTACAGTGCCCCTGAGCTCCTTTCTTCAACTCGCTTTCTTGTGAGCTGGCCGCAACACCGCAGGATTGCTTCAGGCCCTAATCTGGTTCCGGCATGGCACGCTGAGCCTTTGGTTAATTCCTCTTCCTGGTGGGAAATGAGAGTTAAATTTTCCCGTCCAGACACCTCCAGCTAGTCTCTCATTGGTTCTCCCTATTCCTGTTCATCTTCCGCGGAATTTGCAAACTGGGCCAAACAGGAGGTTAAAGGCACTGACTCTCCAAGTCGGGAGAGTGTTAGTAAAGCATCTGGAATGTTGCACCCGAGTACCAGGGGATGAGAACTGAGACATATTTCAACACGTCTCCCGATCACACGGTTGATCATACTCTGGGTTCCACATGCATGTTTTAGCTGAAGGAAGAATCCCTTAAACCTGGAGAGTTGAGACAAGTGGAATGGGTACCATGCAATATGACTTCAAAGGGTCTTCATTTGCTCACCAAAACTCTCCAATCCTATCACTGCTGCGTTTTTGCCCCTGTACTCACGATTGATTCACTTTCAGAGACATAGCAATCCATAGGTTTTAAGATACTTACTAGTCAGGTACATTATTAGGCGTTTAATATGGGGTTTTGAGTCCATTTCGTTGAGCAAGGAGTAGCTCTTGTCTATTACATATTTGGCTTAAGGAACTTTATCTGTGCTCATTTCAATCTCTGGTTTTATGCAGCACCCCAACTCACCTTTCCCCTTAAGCAAGCATAAGTTGGTTTTCTAAATTTGGGACCATGTTCTGTTTTGAAATTCAGTTCCTGTGTAGCCAAGTTTACATTCCGTGTATTAGTGATATCTTATGATGTTTCTTTTTCTGTGTGACTTATTTCAGTTAGAATCATCATACCTGAATCCACTCATTATGCTGCTATGGGCTTGATGACATAGATGTCATTGCTGAGTGATATTGCATTGTACGTAAGTACCACAACTTCTTTATCCATTTTTCGCTTTATGCGATATTGAACTTGTACCGTAAACGAGTTTCTTGTAAACAGAGCCATCCCAAACTTTGGGGTGGCTGTGTCTTTTTGATTTTAATTTCCCTAAGCTATAGGACCATAAGTGGAAGTGCCCTAGGCTCTGTTGCTTTGTTTTTTAGATGTTTCAGGAAACACCATACACTTCTCCCGAGTGGCTGTTGGCAAGTTACATCCCGCCCATCAGCATAACAAGGCTCCCAGTTCTCCATGGCCTGTCCTGCCTTTCTGGATTTTACACTTTTTTCAGATGGCCCTTTTGACGGGGGGGAAGTGAGACTTCATTGTAGTGCAGATTTCCTTTGCAAGCTTGCTTGGTTGGCCAAAAAGGGCATATGCGTTTTTTCTTGAATATATTCAGGAAAAAACGCATATGCCCTTTTTGGCCAAGTGCATCATTGTCGACCTTCTGCCTCTTTTCCTATGCTTTAAATGCAATTCCAGTCTACCTCCTGAAATCGGTTTCCTGCAATTCTGCCCGGCTTTCAAGTCCTCTTGGCAGCCTTACTTCAGTATATTTTTGGATGATAGCTGTCATTTATAACTCTGCAGGTTTGTGAATTACAGTGCCCCTGAGCTCCTTTCTTCAACTCGCTTTCTTGTGAGCTGGCCGCAACACCGCAGGATTGCTTCAGGCCCTAATCTGGTTCCGGCATGGCACGCTGAGCCTTTGGTTAATTCCTCTTCCTGGTGGGAAATGAGAGTTAAATTTTCCCGTCCAGACACCTCCAGCTAGTCTCTCATTGGTTCTCCCTATTCCTGTTCATCTTCCGTGGAATTTGCAAACTGGGCCAAACAGGAGGTTAAAGGCACTGACTCTCCAAGTCGGGAGAGTGTTAGTAAAGCATCTGGAATGTTGCACCCGAGTACCAGGGGACGAGAACTGAGACATATTTCAACACGTCTCCCGATAACACGGTTGATCATACTCTGGGTTCCACATGCAAGTTTTAGCTGAAGGAAGAATCCCTTAAACCTGGAGAGTTGAGACCCGTGGAATGGGTACCATGCAATATGACTTCAAAGGGTCTTCATTTGCTCACCAAAACTCTCCAATCCTATCACTGCTGCGTTTTTGCCCCTGTACTCACGATTGATTCACTTTCAGAGACATAGCAATCCATAGGTTTTAAGATACTTACTAGTCAGGTACATTATTAGGCGTTTAATATGGGGTTTTGAGTCCATTTCGTTGAGCAAGGAGTAGCTCTTGTCTATTACATATTTGGCTTAAGGAACTTTATCTGTGCTCATTTCAATCTCTGGTTTTATGCAGCACCCCAACTCACCTTTCCCCTTAAGCAAGCATAAGTTGGTTTTCTAAATTTGGGACCATGTTCTGTTTTGAAATCCAGTTCCTGTGTAGCCAAGTTTACATTCCGTGTATTAGTGATATCTTATGATGTTTCTTTTTCTGTGTGACTTATTTCAGTTAGAATTATCATACCTGAATCCACTCATTATGCTGCTATGGGCCTGATGACATAGATGTCATTGCTGAGTGATATTGCATTGTACGTAAGTACCACAACTTCATCCATTTTTCGCTTTATGCGATATTGAACTTGTACCGTAAACGAGTTTCTTGTAAACAGAGCCATCCCAAACTTTGGGGTGGCTGTGTCTTTTTGATTTTAATTTCCCTAAGCTATAGGACCATAAGTGGAAGTGCCCTAGGCTCTGTTGCTTTGTTTTTTAGATGTTTCAGGAAACACCATACACTTCTCCCCAGTGGCTGTTGGCAATTTACATCCCGCCCATCAGCATAACAAGGCTCCCAGTTCTCCATGGCCTGTCCTGCCTTTCTGGATTTTACACTTTTTTCAGATGGCCCTTTTGACGGGGGGGAAGTGAGACTTCATTGTAGTGCAGATTTCCTTTGCAAGCTTGCTTGGTTGACCAAAAAGGGCGTATGCGTTTTTTCCTGAATATATTCAGGAAAAAACGCATACGCCCTTTTTGGCCAAGTGCATCATTGTCGACCTTCTGCCTCTTTTCCTATGCTTTAAATGCAATTCCAGTCTACCTCCTGAAATCGGTTTCCTGCAATTCTGCCCGGCTTTCAACTCCTCTTGGCAGCCTTACTTCAGTATATTTTTGGATGATAGCTGTCATTTATAACTCTGAAGGTTTGTGAATTACAGTGCCCCTGAGCTCCTTTCTTCAACTCGCTTTCTTGTGAGCTGGCCGCAACACCGCAGGATTGCTTCAGGCCCTAATCTGGTTCCGGCATGGCACGCTGAGCCTTTGGTTAATTCCTTTTCCTGGTGGGAAATGAGAGTTAAATTTTCCCGTCCAGACACCTCCAGCTAGTCTCTCATTGGTTCTCCCTATTCCTGTTCATCTTCTGCGGAATTTGCAAACTGGGCCAAACAGGAGGTTAAAGGCACTGACTCTCCAAGTCGGGAGAGTGTTAGTAAAGCATCTGGAATGTTGCACCCGAGTACCAGGGGACGAGAACTGAGACATATTTCAACACGTCTCCCGATCACACGGTTGATCATACTCTGGGTTCCACATGCATGTTTTAGCTGAAGGAAGAATCCCTTAAACCTGGAGAGTTGAGACCCGTGGAATGGGTACCATGCAATATGACTTCAAAGGGTCTTCATTTGCTCACCAAAACTCTCCAATCCTATCACTGCTGCGTTTTTGCCCCTGTACTCACGATTGATTCACTTTCAGAGACATAGCAATCCATAGGTTTTAAGATACTTAGTAGTCAGGTACATTATTAGGCGTTTAATATGGGGTTTTGAGTCCATTTCGTTGAGCAAGGAGTAGCTCTTGTCTATTACATATTTGGCTTAAGGAACTTTATCTGTGCTCATTTCAATCTCTGGTTTTATGCAGCACCCCAACTCACCTTTCCCCTTAAGCAAGCATAAGTTGGTTTTCTAAATTTGGGACCATGTTCTGTTTTGAAATTCAGTTCCTGTGTAGCCAAGTTTACATTCCGTGTATTAGTGATATCTTATGATGTTTCTTTTTCTGTGTGACTTATTTCAGTTAGAATCATCATACCTGAATCCACTCATTATGCTGCTATGGGCTTGATGACATAGATGTCATTGCTGAGTGATATTGCATTGTACGTAAGTACCACAACTTCTTTATCCATTTTTCGCTTTATGCGATATTGAACTTGTACCGTAAACGAGTTTCTTGTAAACAGAGCCATCCCAAACTTTGGGGTGGCTGTGTCTTTTTGATTTTAATTTCCCTAAGCTATAGGACCATAAGTGGAAGTGCCCTAGGCTCTGTTGCTTTGTTTTTTAGATGTTTCAGGAAACACCATACACTTCTCCCGAGTGGCTGTTGGCAATTTACATCCCGCCCATCAGCATAACAAGGCTCCCAGTTCTCCATGGCCTGTCCTGCCTTTCTGGATTTTACACTTTTTTCAGATGGCCCTTTTGACGGGGGGGAAGTGAGACTTCATTGTAGTGCAGATTTCCTTTGCAAGCTTGCTTGGTTGACCAAAAAGGGCGTATGCGTTTTTTCCTGAATATATTCAGGAAAAAACGCATACGCCCTTTTTGGCCAAGTGCATCATTGTCGACCTTCTGCCTCTTTTCCTATGCTTTAAATGCAATTCCAGTCTACCTCCTGAAATCGGTTTCCTGCAATTCTGCCTGGCTTTCAAGTCCTCTTGGCAGCCTTACTTCAGTATATTTTTGGATGATAGCTGTCATTTATAACTCTGAAGGTTTGTGAATTACAGTGCCCCTGAGCTCCTTTCTTCAACTCGCTTTCTTGTGAGCTGGCCGCAACACCGCAGGATTGCTTCAGGCCCTAATCTGGTTCCGGCATGGCACGCTGAGCCTTTGGTTAATTCCTCTTCCTGGTGGGAAATGAGAGTTAAATTTTCCCGTCCAGACACCTCCAGCTAGTCTCTCATTGGTTCTCCCTATTCCTGTTCATCTTCCGCGGAATTTGCAAACTGGGCCAAACAGGAGGTTAAAGGCACTGACTCTCCAAGTCGGGAGAGTGTTAGTAAAGCATCTGGAATGTTGCACCCGAGTACCAGGGGATGAGAACTGAGACATATTTCAACACGTCTCCCGATCACACGGTTGATCATACTCTGGGTTCCACATGCATGTTTTAGCTGAAGGAAGAATCCCTTAAACCTGGAGAGTTGAGACCCGTGGAATGGGTACCATGCAATATGACTTCAAAGGGTCTTCATTTGCTCACCAAAACTCTCCAATCCTATCACTGCTGCGTTTTTGCCCCTGTACTCACGATTGATTCACTTTCAGAGACATAGCAATCCATAGGTTTTAAGATACTTACTAGTCAGGTACATTATTAGGCGTTTAATATGGGGTTTTGAGTCCATTTCGTTGAGCAAGGAGTAGCTCTTGTCTATTACATATTTGGCTTAAGGAACTTTATCTGTGCTCATTTCAATCTCTGGTTTTATGCAGCACCCCAACTCACCTTTCCCCTTAAGCAAGCATAAGTTGGTTTTCTAAATTTGGGACCATGTTCTGTTTTGAAATTCAGTTCCTGTGTAGCCAAGTTTACATTCCGTGTATTAGTGATATCTTATGATGTTTCTTTTTCTGTGTGACTTATTTCAGTTAGAATCATCATACCTGAATCCACTCATTATGCTGCTATGGGCTTGATGACATAGATGTCATTGCTGAGTGATATTGCATTGTACGTAAGTACCACAACTTCTTTATCCATTTTTCGCTTTATGCGATATTGAACTTGTACCGTAAACGAGTTTCTTGTAAACAGAGCCATCCCAAACTTTGGGGTGGCTGTGTCTTTTTGATTTTAATTTCCCTAAGCTATAGGACCATAAGTGGAAGTGCCCTAGGCTCTGTTGCTTTGTTTTTTAGATGTTTCAGGAAACACCATACACTTCTCCCGAGTGGCTGTTGGCAAGTTACATCCCGCCCATCAGCATAACAAGGCTCCCAGTTCTCCATGGCCTGTCCTGCCTTTCTGGATTTTACACTTTTTTCAGATGGCCCTTTTGACGGGGGGGAAGTGAGACTTCATTGTAGTGCAGATTTCCTTTGCAAGCTTGCTTGGTTGACCAAAAAGGGCGTATGCGTTTTTTCCTGAATATATTCAGGAAAAAACGCATACGCCCTTTTTGGCCAAGTGCATCATTGTCGACCTTCTGCCTCTTTTCCTATGCTTTAAATGCAATTCCAGTCTACCTCCTGAAATCGGTTTCCTGCAATTCTGCCTGGCTTTCAAGTCCTCTTGGCAGCCTTACTTCAGTATATTTTTGGATGATAGCTGTCATTTATAACTCTGAAGGTTTGTGAATTACAGTGCCCCTGAGCTCCTTTCTTCAACTCGCTTTCTTGTGAGCTGGCCGCAACACCGCAGGATTGCTTCAGGCCCTAATCTGGTTCCGGCATGGCACGCTGAGCCTTTGGTTAATTCCTCTTCCTGGTGGGAAATGAGAGTTAAATTTTCCCGTCCAGACACCTCCAGCTAGTCTCTCATTGGTTCTCCCTATTCCTGTTCATCTTCCGCGGAATTTGCAAACTGGGCCAAACAGGAGGTTAAAGGCACTGACTCTCCAAGTCGGGAGAGTGTTAGTAAAGCATCTGGAATGTTGCACCCGAGTACCAGGGGATGAGAACTGAGACATATTTCAACACGTCTCCCGATCACACGGTTGATCATACTCTGGGTTCCACATGCATGTTTTAGCTGAAGGAAGAATCCCTTAAACCTGGAGAGTTGAGACCCGTGGAATGGGTACCATGCAATATGACTTCAAAGGGTCTTCATTTGCTCACCAAAACTCTCCAATCCTATCACTGCTGCGTTTTTGCCCCTGTACTCACGATTGATTCACTTTCAGAGACATAGCAATCCATAGGTTTTAAGATACTTACTAGTCAGGTACATTATTAGGCGTTTAATATGGGGTTTTGAGTCCATTTCGTTGAGCAAGGAGTAGCTCTTGTCTATTACATATTTGGCTTAAGGAACTTTATCTGTGCTCATTTCAATCTCTGGTTTTATGCAGCACCCCAACTCACCTTTCCCCTTAAGCAAGCATAAGTTGGTTTTCTAAATTTGGGACCATGTTCTGTTTTGAAATTCAGTTCCTGTGTAGCCAAGTTTACATTCCGTGTATTAGTGATATCTTATGATATTTCTTTTTCTGTGTGACTTATTTCAGTTAGAATCATCATACCTGAATCCACTCATTATGCTGCTATGGGCTTGATGACATAGATGTCATTGCTGAGTGATATTGCATTGTACGTAAGTACCACAACTTCTTTATCCATTTTTCGCTTTATGCGATATTGAACTTGTACCGTAAACGAGTTTCTTGTAAACAGAGCCATCCCAAACTTTGGGGTGGCTGTGTCTTTTTGATTTTAATTTCCCTAAGCTATAGGACCATAAGTGGAAGTGCCCTAGGCTCTGTTGCTTTGTTTTTTAGATGTTTCAGGAAACACCATACACTTCTCCCGAGTGGCTGTTGGCAAGTTACATCCCGCCCATCAGCATAACAAGGCTCCCAGTTCTCCATGGCCTGTCCTGCCTTTCTGGATTTTACACTTTTTTCAGATGGCCCTTTTGACGGGGGGGAAGTGAGACTTCATTGTAGTGCAGATTTCCTTTGCAAGCTTGCTTGGTTGGCCAAAAAGGGCATATGCGTTTTTTCTTGAATATATTCAGGAAAAAACGCATATGCCCTTTTTGGCCAAGTGCATCATTGTCGACCTTCTGCCTCTTTTCCTATGCTTTAAATGCAATTCCAGTCTACCTCCTGAAATCGGTTTCCTGCAATTCTGCCCGGCTTTCAAGTCCTCTTGGCAGCCTTACTTCAGTATATTTTTGGATGATAGCTGTCATTTATAACTCTGCAGGTTTGTGAATTACAGTGCCCCTGAGCTCCTTTCTTCAACTCGCTTTCTTGTGAGCTGGCCGCAACACCGCAGGATTGCTTCAGGCCCTAATCTGGTTCCGGCATGGCACGCTGAGCCTTTGGTTAATTCCTCTTCCTGGTGGGAAATGAGAGTTAAATTTTCCCGTCCAGACACCTCCAGCTAGTCTCTCATTGGTTCTCCCTATTCCTGTTCATCTTCCGCGGAATTTGCAAACTGGGCCAAACAGGAGGTTAAAGGCACTGACTCTCCAAGTCGGGAGAGTGTTAGTAAAGCATCTGGAATGTTGCACCCGAGTACCAGGGGACGAGAACTGAGACATATTTCAACACGTCTCCCGATAACACGGTTGATCATACTCTGGGTTCCACATGCATGTTTTAGCTGAAGGAAGAATCCCTTAAACCTGGAGAGTTGAGACCCGTGGAATGGGTACCATGCAATATGACTTCAAAGGGTCTTCATTTGCTCACCAAAACTCTCCAATCCTATCACTGCTGCGTTTTTGCCCCTGTACTCACGATTGATTCACTTTCAGAGACATAGCAATCCATAGGTTTTAAGATACTTAGTAGTCAGGTACATTATTAGGCGTTTAATATGGGGTTTTGAGTCCATTTCGTTGAGCAAGGAGTAGCTCTTGTCTATTACATATTTGGCTTAAGGAACTTTATCTGTGCTCATTTCAATCTCTGGTTTTATGCAGCACCCCAACTCACCTTTCCCCTTAAGCAAGCATAAGTTGGTTTTCTAAATTTGGGACCATGTTCTGTTTTGAAATTCAGTTCCTGTGTAGCCAAGTTTACATTCCGTGTATTAGTGATATCTTATGATGTTTCTTTTTCTGTGTGACTTATTTCAGTTAGAATCATCATACCTGAATCCACTCATTATGCTGCTATGGGCTTGATGACATAGATGTCATTGCTGAGTGATATTGCATTGTACGTAAGTACCACAACTTCTTTATCCATTTTTCGCTTTATGCGATATTGAACTTGTACCGTAAACGAGTTTCTTGTAAACAGAGCCATCCCAAACTTTGGGGTGGCTGTGTCTTTTTGATTTTAATTTCCCTAAGCTATAGGACCATAAGTGGAAGTGCCCTAGGCTCTGTTGCTTTGTTTTTTAGATGTTTCAGGAAACACCATACACTTCTCCCGAGTGGCTGTTGGCAATTTACATCCCGCCCATCAGCATAACAAGGCTCCCAGTTCTCCATGGCCTGTCCTGCCTTTCTGGATTTTACACTTTTTTCAGATGGCCCTTTTGACGGGGGGGAAGTGAGACTTCATTGTAGTGCAGATTTCCTTTGCAAGCTTGCTTGGTTGGCCAAAAAGGGCGTATGCGTTTTTTCCTGAATATATTCAGGAAAAAACGCATACGCCCTTTTTGGCCAAGTGCATCATTGTCGACCTTCTGCCTCTTTTCCTATGCTTTAAATGCAATTCCAGTCTCCCTCCTGAAATCGGTTTCCTGCAATTCTGCCCGGCTTTCAAGTCCTCTTGGCAGCCTTACTTCAGTATATTTTTGGATGATAGCTGTCATTTATAACTCTGCAGGTTTGTGAATTACAGTGCCCCTGAGCTCCTTTCTTCAACTCGCTTTCTTGTGAGCTGGCCGCAACACCGCAGGATTGCTTCAGGCCCTAATCTGGTTCCGGCATGGCACGCTGAGCCTTTGGTTAATTCCTCTTCCTGGTGGGAAATGAGAGTTAAATTTTCCCGTCCAGACACCTCCAGCTAGTCTCTCATTGGTTCTCCCTATTCCTGTTCATCTTCCGCGGAATTTGCAAACTGGGCCAAACAGGAGGTTAAAGGCACTGACTCTCCAAGTCGGGAGAGTGTTAGTAAAGCATCTGGAATGTTGCACCCGAGTACCAGGGGACGAGAACTGAGACATATTTCAACACGTCTCCCGATCACACGGTTGATCATACTCTGGGTTCCACATGCATGTTTTAGCTGAAGGAAGAATCCCTTAAACCTGGAGAGTTGAGACCCGTGGAATGGGTACCATGCAATATGACTTCAAAGGGTCTTCATTTGCTCACCAAAACTCTCCAATCCTATCACTGCTGCGTTTTTGCCCCTGTACTCACGATTGATTCACTTTCAGAGACATAGCAATCCATAGGTTTTAAGATACTTACTAGTCAGGTACATTATTAGGCGTTTAATATGGGGTTTTGAGTCCATTTCGTTGAGCAAGGAGTAGCTCTTGTCTATTACATATTTGGCTTAAGGAACTTTATCTGTGCTCATTTCAATCTCTGGTTTTATGCAGCACCCCAACTCACCTTTCCCCTTAAGCAAGCATAAGTTGGTTTTCTAAATTTGGGACCATGTTCTGTTTTGAAATTCAGTTCCTGTGTAGCCAAGTTTACATTCCGTGTATTAGTGATATCTTATGATGTTTCTTTTTCTGTGTGACTTATTTCAGTTAGAATCATCATACCTGAATCCACTCATTATGCTGCTATGGGCTTGATGACATAGATGTCATTGCTGAGTGATATTGCATTGTACGTAAGTACCACAACTTCTTTATCCATTTTTCGCTTTATGCGATATTGAACTTGTACCGTAAACGAGTTTCTTGTAAACAGAGCCATCCCAAACTTTGGGGTGGCTGTGTCTTTTTTATTTTAATTTCCCTAAGCTATAGGACCATAAGTGGAAGTGCCCTAGGCTCTGTTGCTTTGTTTTTTAGATGTTTCAGGAAACACCATACACTTCTCCCGAGTGGCTGTTGGCAAGTTACATCCCGCCCATCAGCATAACAAGGCTCCCAGTTCTCCATGGCCTGTCCTGCCTTTCTGGATTTTACACTTTTTTCAGATGGCCCTTTTGACGGGGGGGAAGTGAGACTTCATTGTAGTGCAGATTTCCTTTGCAAGCTTGCTTGGTTGGCCAAAAAGGGCGTATGCGTTTTTACCTGAATATATTCAGGAAAAAACGCATACGCCCTTTTTGGCCAAGTGCATCATTGTCGACCTTCTGCCTCTTTTCCTATGCTTTAAATGCAATTCCAGTCTACCTCCTGAAATCGGTTTCCTGCAATTCTGCCCGGCTTTCAAGTCCTCTTGGCAGCCTTACTTCAGTATATTTTTGGATGATAGCTGTCATTTATAACTCTGCAGGTTTGTGAATTACAGTGCCCCTGAGCTCCTTTCTTCAACTCGCTTTCTTGTGAGCTGGCCGCAACACCGCAGGATTGATTCAGGCCCTAATCTGGTTCCGGCATGGCACGCTGAGCCTTTGGTTAATTCCTCTTCCTGGTGGGAAATGAGAGTTAAATTTTCCCGTCCAGACACCTCCAGCTAGTCTCTCATTGGTTCTCCCTATTCCTGTTCATCTTCCGTGGAATTTGCAAACTGGGCCAAACAGGAGGTTAAAGGCACTGACTCTCCAAGTCGGGAGAGTGTTAGTAAAGCATCTGGAATGTTGCACCCGAGTACCAGGGGACGAGAACTGAGACATATTTCAACACGTCTCCCGATCACACGGTTGATCATACTCTGGGTTCCACATGCATGTTTTAGCTGAAGGAAGAATCCCTTAAACCTGGAGAGTTGAGACCCGTGGAATGGGTACCATGCAATATGACTTCAAAGGGTCTTCATTTGCTCACCAAAACTCTCCAATCCTATCACTGCTGCGTTTTTGCCCCTGTACTCACGATTGATTCACTTTCAGAGACATAGCAATCCATAGGTTTTAAGATACTTACTAGTCAGGTACATTATTAGGCGTTTAATACGGGGTTTTGAGTCCATTTCGTTGAGCAAGGAGTAGCTCTTGTCTATTACATATTTGGCTTAAGGAACTTTATCTGTGCTCATTTCAATCTCTGGTTTTATGCAGCACCCCAACTCACCTTTCCCCTTAAGCAAGCATAAGTTGATTTTCTAAATTTGGGACCATGTTCTGTTTTGAAATTCAGTTCCTGTGTAGCCAAGTTTACATTCCGTGTATTAGTGATATCTTATGATGTTTCTTTTTCTGTGTGACTTATTTCAGTTAGAATCATCATACCTGAATCCACTCATTATGCTGCTATGGACCTGATGACATAGATGTCATTGCTGAGTGATATTGCATTGTACGTAAGTACCATAACTTCTTTATCCATTTTTCGCTTTATGCGATATTGAACTTGTACCGTAAACGAGTTTCTTGTAAACAGAGCCATCCCAAACTTTGGGGTGGCTGTGTCTTTTTGATTTTAATTTCCCTAAGCTATAGGACCATAAGTGGAAGTGCCCTAGGCTCTGTTGCTTTGTTTTTTAGATGTTTCAGGAAACACCATACACTTCTCCCCAGTGGCTGTTGGCAATTTACATCCCGCCCATCAGCATAACAAGGCTCCCACTTCTCCATGGCCTGTCCTGCCTTTCTGGATTTTACACTTTTTTCAGATGGCCCTTTTGACGGGGATGGGGGGGAGTGAGACTTCATTGTAGTGTAGATTTCCTTTGCAAGCTTGCTTGGTTGGCCAAAAAGGGCGTATGCGTTTTTTCCTGAATATATTCAGGAAAAAACGCATACGCCCTTTTTGGCCAAGTGCATCATTGTCGACCTTCTGCCTCTTTTCCTATGCTTTAAATGCAATTCCAGTCTACCTCCTGAAATCGGTTTCCTGCAATTCTGCCCGGCTTTCAAGTCCTCTTGGCAGCCTTACTTCAGTATATTTTTGGATGATAGCTGTCATTTATAACTCTGCAGGTTTGTGAATTACAGTGCCCCTGAGCTCCTTTCTTCAACTCGCTTTCTAGTGAGCTGGCCGCAACACCGCAGGATTGCTTCAGGCCCTAATCTGGTTCCGGCATGGCACGCTGAGCCTTTGGTTAATTCCTCTTCCTGGTGGGAAATGAGAGTTAAATTTTCCCGTCCAGACACCTCCAGCTAGTCTCTCATTGGTTCTCCCTATTCCTGTTCATCTTCCGCGGAATTTGCAAACTGGGCCAAACAGGAGGTTAAAGGCACTGACTCTCCAAGTCGGGAGAGTGTTAGTAAAGCATCTGGAATGTTGCACCCGAGTACCAGGGGACGAGAACTGAGACATATTTCAACACGTCTCCCGATCACACGGTTGATCATACTCTGGGTTCCACATGCATGTTTTAGCTGAAGGAAGAATCCCTTAAACCTGGAGATTTGAGACCCGTGGAATGGGTACCATGCAATATGACTTCAAAGGGTCTTCATTTGCTCACCAAAACTCTCCAATCCTATCACTGCTGCGTTTTTGCCCCTGTACTCACGATTGATTCACTTTCAGAGACATAGCAATCCATAGGTTTTAAGATACTTACTAGTCAGGTACATTATTAGGCGTTTAATATGGGGTTTTGAGTCCATTTCGTTGAGCAAGGAGTAGCTCTTGTCTATTACATATTTGGCTTAAGGAACTTTATCTGTGCTCATTTCAATCTCTGGTTTTATGCAGCACCCCAACTCACCTTTCCCCTTAAGCAAGCATAAGTTGGTTTTCTAAATTTGGGACCATGTTCTGTTTTGAAATTCAGTTCCTGTGTAGCCAAGTTTACATTCCGTGTATTAGTGATATCTTATGATGTTTCTTTTTCTGTGTGACTTATTTCAGTTAGAATCATCATACCTGAATCCACTCATTATGCTGCTATGGGCCTGATGACATAGATGTCATTGCTGAGTGATATTGCATTGTCCGTAAGTACCACAACTTCTTTATCCATTTTTCGCTTTATGCGATATTGAACTTGTACCGTAAACGAGTTTCTTGTAAACAGAGCCATCCCAAACTTTGGGGTGGCTGTGTCTTTTTGATTTTAATTTCCCTAAGCTACAGGACCATAAGTGGAAGTGCCCTAGGCTCTGTTGCTTTGTTTTTTAGATGTTTCAGGAAACACCATACACTTCTCCGGAGTGGCTGTTGGCAATTTACATCCCGCCCATCAGCATAACAAGGCTCCCAGTTCTCCATGGCCTGTCCTGCCTTTCTGGATTTTACACTTTTTTCAGATGGCCCTTTTGACGGGGGGGGGGGGAAGTGAGACTTCATTGTAGTGCAGATTTCCTTTGCAAGCTTGCTTGGTTGGCCAAAAAGGGCGTATGCGTTTTTTCCTGAATATATTCAGGAAAAAACGCATACGCCCTTTTTGGCCAAGTGCATCATTGTCGACCTTCTGCCTCTTTTCCTATGCTTTAAATGCAATTCCAGTCTACCTCCTGAAATCGGTTTCCTGCAATTCTGCCCGGCTTTCAAGTCCTCTTGGCAGCCTTACTTCAGTATATTTTTGGATGATAGCTGTCATTTATAACTCTGCAGGTTTGTGAATTACAGTGCCCCTGAGCTCCTTTCTTCAACTCGCTTTCTTGTGAGCTGGCCGCAACACCGCAGGATTGCTTCAGGCCCTAATCTGGTTCCGGCATGGCACGCTGAGCCTTTGGTTAATTCCTCTTCCTGGTGGGAAATGAGAGTTAAATTTTCCCGTCCAGACACCTCCAGCTAGTCTCTCATTGGTTCTCCCTATTCCTGTTCATCTTCCGCGGAATTTGCAAACTGGGCCAAACAGGAGGTTAAAGGCACTGACTCTCCAAGTCGGGAGAGTGTTAGTAAAGCATCTGGAATGTTGCACCCGAGTACCAGGGGACGAGAACTGAGACATATTTCAACACGTCTCCCGATCACACGGTTGATCATACTCTGGGTTCCACATGCATGTTTTAGCTGAAGGAAGAATCCCTTAAACCTGGAGAGTTGAGACCCGTGGAATGGGTACCATGCAATATGACTTCAAAGGGTCTTCATTTGCTCATCAAAACTCTCCAATCCTATCACTGCTGCGTTTTTGCCCCTGTACTCACGATTGATTCACTTTCAGAGACATAGCAATCCATAGGTTTTAAGATACTTACTAGTCAGGTACATTATTAGGCGTTTAATATGGGGTTTTGAGTCCATTTCGTTGAGCAAGGAGTAGCTCTTGTCTATTACATATTTGGCTTAAGGAACTTTATCTGTGCTCATTTCAATCTCTGGTTTTATGCAGCACCCCAACTCACCTTTCCCCTTAAGCAAGCATAAGTTGATTTTCTAAATTTGGGACCATGTTCTGTTTTGAAATTCAGTTCCTGTGTAGCCAAGTTTACATTCCGTGTATTAGTGATATCTTATGATGTTTCTTTTTCTGTGTGACTTATTTCAGTTAGAATCATCATACCTGAATCCACTCATTATGCTGCTATGGACCTGATGACATAGATGTCATTGCTGAGTGATATTGCATTGTACGTAAGTACCACAACTTCTTTATCCATTTTTCGCTTTATGCGATATTGAACTTGTACCGTAAACGAGTTTCTTGTAAACAGAGCCATCCCAAACTTTGGGGTGGCTGTGTCTTTTTGATTTTAATTTCCCTAAGCTATAGGACCATAAGTGGAAGTGCCCTAGGCTCTGTTGCTTTGTTTTTTAGATGTTTCAGGAAACACCATACACTTCTCCCCAGTGGCTGTTGGCAATTTACATCCCGCCCATCAGCATAACAAGGCTCCCAGTTCTCCATGGCCTGTCCTGCCTTTCTGGATTTTACACTTTTTTCAGATGTCCCTTTTGACGGGGGTGGGGGGGAGTGAGACTTCATTGTAGTGCAGATTTCCTTTGCAAGCTTGCTTGGTTGGCCAAAAAGGGCATATGCGTTTTTTCCTGAATATATTCAGGAAAAAACGCATATGCCCTTTTTGGCCAAGTGCATCATTGTCGACCTTCTGCCTCTTTTCCTATGCTTTAAATGCAATTCCAGTCTACCTCCTGAAATCGGTTTCCTGCAATTCTGCCCGGCTTTCAAGTCCTCTTGGCAGCCTTACTTCAGTATATTTTTGGATGATAGCTGTCATTTATAACTCTGCAGGTTTGTGAATTACAGTGCCCCTGAGCTCCTTTCTTCAACTCGCTTTCTTGTGAGCTGGCCGCAACACCGCAGGATTGCTTCAGGCCCTAATCTGGTTCCGGCATGGCACGCTGAGCCTTTGGTTAATTCCTCTTCCTGGTGGGAAATGAGAGTTAAATTTTCCCGTCCAGACACCTCCAGCTAGTCTCTCATTGGTTCTCCCTATTCCTGTTCATCTTCCGCGGAATTTGCAAACTGGGCCAAACAGGAGGTTAAAGGCACTGACTCTCCAAGTCGGGAGAGTGTTAGTAAAGCATCTGGAATGTTGTACCCGAGTACAAGGGGACGAGAACTGAGACATATTTCAACACGTCTCCCGATCACACGGTTGATCATACTCTGGGTTCCACATGCATGTTTTAGCTGAAGGAAGAATCCCTTAAACCTGGAGATTTGAGACCCGTGGAATGGGTACCATGCAATATGACTTCAAAGGGTCTTCATTTGCTCACCAAAACTCTGCAATCCTATCACTGCTGCGTTTTTGCCCCTGTACTCACGATTGATTCACTTTCAGAGACATAGCAATCCATAGGTTTTAAGATACTTACTAGTCAGGTACATTATTAGGCATTTAATATGGGGTTTTGAGTCCATTTCGTTGAGCAAGGAGTAGCTCTTGTCTATTACATATTTGGCTTAAGGAACTTTATCTGTGCTCATTTCAATCTCTGGTTTTATGCAGCACCCCAACTCACCTTTCCCCTTAAGCAAGCATAAGTTGGTTTTCTAAATTTGGGACCATGTTCTGTTTTGAAATTCAGTTCCTGTGTAGCCAAGTTTACATTCCGTGTATTAGTGATATCTTATGATGTTTCTTTTTCTGTGTGACTTATTTCAGTTAGAATCATCATACCTGAATCCACTCATTATGCTGCTATGGGCCTGATGACATAGATGTCATTTCTGAGTGATATTGCATTGTATGTAAGTACCACAACTTCTTTATCCATTTTTCGCTTTATGCGATATTGAACTTGTACCGTAAACGAGTTTCTTGTAAACAGAGCCATCCCAAACTTTGGGGTGGCTGTGTCTTTTTGATTTTAATTTCCCTAAGCTACAGGACCATAAGTGGAAGTGCCCTAGGCTCTGTTGCTTTGTTTTTTAGATGTTTCAGGAAACACCATACACTTCTCCGGAGTGGCTGTTGGCAATTTACATCCCGCCCATCAGCATAACAAGGCTCCCAGTTCTCCATGGCCTGTCCTGCCTTTCTGGATTTTACACTTTTTTCAGATGGCCCTTTTGACGGGGGGGGGGGGGGGAGTGAGACTTCATTGTAGTGCAGATTTCCTTTGCAAGCTTGCTTGGTTGGCCAAAAAGGGCGTATGCGTTTTTACCTGAATATATTCAGGAAAAAACGCATACGCCCTTTTTGGCCAAGTGCATCATTGTCGACCTTCTGCCTCTTTTCCTATGCTTTAAATGCAATTCCAGTCTACCTCCTGAAATCGGTTTCCTGCAATTCTGCCCGGCTTTCAAGTCCTCTTGGCAGCCTTACTTCAGTATATTTTTGGATGATAGCTGTCATTTATAACTCTGCAGGTTTGTGAATTACAGTGCCCCTGAGCTCCTTTCTTCAACTCGCTTTCTTGTGAGCTGGCCGCAACACCGCAGGATTGCTTCAGGCCCTAATCTGGTTCCGGCATGGCACGCTGAGCCTTTGGTTAATTCCTCTTCCTGGTGGGAAATGAGAGTTAAATTTTCCCGTCCAGACACCTCCAGCTAGTCTCTCATTGGTTCTCCTATTCCTGTTCATCTTCCGCGGAATTTGCAAACTGGGCCAAACAGGAGGTTAAAGGCACTGACTCTCCAAGTCGGGAGAGTGTTAGTAAAGCATCTGGAATGTTGCACCCGAGTACCAGGGGACGAGAACTGAGGACATATTTCAACACGTCTCCCGATCACACGGTTGATCATACTCTGGGTTCCACATGCATGTTTTAGCTGAAGGAAGAATCCCTTAAACCTGGAGAGTTGAGACCCGTGGAATGGGTACCATGCAATATGACTTCAAAGGGTCTTCATTTGCTCACCAAAACTCTCCAATCCTATCACTGCTGGCGTTTTTGCCCCTGTACTCACGATTGATTCACTTTCAGAGACATAGCAATCCATAGGTTTTAAGATACTTACTAGTCAGGTACATTATTAGGCGTTTAATATGGGGTTTTGAGGTCCATTTCGTTGAGCAAGGAGTAGCTCTTGTCTATTACATATTTGGCTTAAGGAACTTTATCTGTGCTCATTTCAATCTCTGGTTTTATGCAGCACCCCAACTCACCTTTCCCCTTAAGCAAGCATAAGTTGATTTTCTAAATTTGGGGACCATGTTCTGTTTTGAAATTCAGTTCCTGTGTAGCCAAGTTTACATTCCGTGTATTAGTGATATCTTATGATGTTTCTTTTTCTGTGTGACTTATTTCAGTTAGAATCATCATACCTGAATCCACTCATTATGCTGCTATGGACCTGATGACATAGATGTCATTGCTGAGTGATATTGCATTGTACGTAAGTACCACAACTTCTTTATCATTTTTTCGCTTTATGCGATATTGAACTTGTACCGTAAACGAGTTTCTTGTAAACAGAGCCATCCCAAACTTTGGGGTGGCTGTGTCTTTTTGATTTTAATTTCCCTAAGCTATAGGACCATAAGTGGAAGTGCCCTAGGCTCTGTTGCTTTGTTTTTAGATGTTTCAGGAAACACCATACACTTCTCCCGAGTGGCTGTTGGCAATTTACATCCCGCCCATCAGCATAACAAGGCTCCCAGTTCTCCATGGCCTGTCCTGCCTTTCTGGATTTTACACTTTTTTCAGATGGCCCTTTTGACGGGGGTGGGGGGGAGTGAGACTTCATTGTAGTGCAGATTTCCTTTGCAAGCTTGCTTGGTTGGCCAAAAAGGGCATATGCGTTTTTTCCTGAATATATTCAGGAAAAAACGCATATGCCCTTTTTGGCCAAGTGCATCATTGTCGACCTTCTGCCTCTTTTCCTATGCTTTAAATGCAATTCCAGTCTCCCTCCTGAAATCGGTTTCCTGCAATTCTGCCCGGCTTTCAAGTCCTCTTGGCAGCCTTACTTCAGTATATTTTTGGATGATAGCTGTCATTTATAACTCTGCAGGTTTGTGAATTACAGTGCCCCTGAGCTCCTTTCTTCAACTCGCTTTCTTGTGAGCTGGCCGCAACACCGCAGGATTGCTTCAGGCCCTAATCTGGTTCCGGCATGGCACGCTGAGCCTTTGGTTAATTCCTCTTCCTGGTGGGAAATGAGAGTTAAATTTTCCCGTCCAGACACCTCCAGCTAGTCTCTCATTGGTTCTCCCTATTCCTGTTCATCTTCCGCGGAATTTGCAAACTGGGCCAAACAGGAGGTTAAAGGCACTGACTCTCCAAGTCGGGAGAGTGTTAGTAAAGCATCTGGAATGTTGCACCCGAGTACCAGGGGACGAGAACTGAGACATATTTCAACACGTCTCCCGATCACACGGTTGATCATACTCTGGGTTCCACATGCATGTTTTAGCTGAAGGAAGAATCCCTTAAACCTGGAGAGTTGAGACCCGTGGAATGGGTACCATGCAATATGACTTCAAAGGGTCTTCATTTGCTCACCAAAACTCTCCAATCCTATCACTGCTGCTGCGTTTTTGCCCCTGTACTCACGATTGATTCACTTTCAGAGACATAGCAATCCATAGGTTTTAAGATACTTACTAGTCAGGTACATTATTAGGCGTTTAATATGGGGTTTTGAGTCCATTTCGTTGAGCAAGGAGTAGCTCTTGTCTATTACATATTTGGCTTAAGGAACTTTATCTGTGCTCATTTCAATCTCTGGTTTTATGCAGCACCCCTCACCTTTCCCCTTAAGCAAGCATAAGTTGGTTTTCTAAATTTGGGACCATGTTCTGTTTTGAAATTCAGTTCCTGTGTAGCCAAGTTTACATTCCGTGTATTAGTGATATCTTATGATGTTTCTTTTTCTGTGTGACTTATTTCAGTTAGAATCATCATACCTGAATCCACTCATTATGCTGCTATGGGCTTGATGACATAGATGTCATTGCTGAGTGATATTGCATTGTATGTAAGTACCACAACTTCTTTATCCATTTTTCACTTTATGCGATATTGAACTTGTACCGTAAACGAGTTTCTTGTAAACAGAGCCATCCCAAACTTTGGGGTGGCTGTGTCTTTTTGATTTTAATTTCCCTAAGCTATAGGACCATAAGTGGAAGTGCCCTAGGCTCTGTTGCTTTGTTTTTTAGATGTTTCAGGAAACACCATACACTTCTCCCGAGTGGCTGTTGGCAACTTACATCCCGCCCATCAGCATAACAAGGCTCCCAGTTCTCCATGGCCTGTCCTGCCTTTCTGGATTTTACACTTTTTTCAGATGGCCCTTTTGACGGGGGGAAGTGAGACTTCATTGTAGTGCAGATTTCCTTTGCAAGCTTGCTTGGTTGGCCAAAAAGGGCGTATGCGTTTTTTCCTGAATATATTCAGGAAAAAACGCATACGCCCTTTTTGGCCAAGTGCATCATTGTCGACCTTCTGCCTCTTTTCCTATGCTTTAAATGCAATTCCAGTCTACCTCCTGAAATCGGTTTCCTGCAATTCTGCCCGGCTTTCAAGTCCTCTTGGCAGCCTTACTTCAGTATATTTTTGGATGATAGCTGTCATTTATAACTCTGCAGGTTTGTGAATTACAGTGCCCCTGAGCTCCTTTCTTCAACTCGCTTTCTTGGGAGCTGGCCGCAACACCGCAGGATTGCTTCAGGCCCTAATCTGGTTCCGGCATGGCACGCTGAGCCTTTGGTTAATTCCTCTTCCTGGTGGGGAAATGAGAGTTAAATTTTCCCGTCCAGACACCTCCAGCTAGTCTCTCATTGGTTCTCCCTATTCCTGTTCATCTTCCGCGGAATTTGCAAACTGGGCCAAACAGGAGGTTAAAGGCACTGACTCTCCAAGTCGGGGAGAGTGTTAGTAAAGCATCTGGAATGTTGCACCCGAGTACCAGGGGACGAGAACTGAGACATATTTCAACACGTCTCCCGATCACACGGTTGATCATACTCTGGGTTCCACATGCATGTTTCAGCTGAAGGAAGAATCCCTTAAACCTGGAGAGTTGAGACCCGTGGAATGGGTACCATGCAATATGACTTCAAAGGGTCTTCATTTGCTCACCAAAACTCTCCAATCCTATCACTGCTGCGTTTTTGCCCCTGTACTCACGATTAATTCACTTTCAGAGACATAGCAATCCATAGGTTTTAAGATACTTACTAGTCAGGTACATTATTAGGCGTTTAATATGGGGTTTTGAGTCCATTTCGTTGAGCAAGGAGTAGCTCTTGTGTATTACATATTTGGCTTAAGGAACTTTATCTGTGCTCATTTCAATCTCTGGTTTTATGCAGCACCCCAACTCACCTTTCCCCTTAAGCAAGCATAAGTTGGTTTTCTAAATTTGGGACCATGTTCTGTTTTGAAATTCAGTTCCTGTGTAGCCAAGTTTACATTCCGTGTATTAGTGATATCTTATGATGTTTCTTTTTCTGTGTGACTTATTTCAGTTAGAATCATCATACGTGAGTCCACTCATTATGCTGCTATGGGCTTGATGACATAGATGTCATTGCTGAGTGATATTGCATTGTACGTAAGTACCACAACTTCTTTATCCATTTTTCGCTTTATGCGATATTGAACTTGTACCGTAAACGAGTTTCTTGTAAACAGAGCCATCCCAAACTTTGGGGTGGCTGTGTCTTTTTGATTTTAATTTCCCTAAGCTATAGGACCATAAGTGGAAGTGCCCTAGGCTCTGTTGCTTTGTTTTTTAGATGTTTCAGGAAACACCATACACTTCTCCCGAGTGGCTGTTGGCAATTTACATCCCGCCCATCAGCATAACAAGGCTCCCAGTTCTCCATGGCCTGTCCTGCCTTTCTGGATTTTACACTTTTTTCAGATGGCCCTTTTGACGGGGGGGAAGTGAGACTTCATTGTAGTGCAGATTTCCTTTGCAAGCTTGCTTGGTTGGCCAAAAAGGGCGTATGCGTTTTTTCCTGAATATATTCAGGAAAAAACGCATACGCCCTTTTTGGCCAAGTGCATCATTGTCGACCTTCTGCCTCTTTTCCTATGCTTTAAATGCAATTCCAGTCTACCTCCTGAAATCGGTTTCCTGCAATTCTGCCCGGCTTTCAAGTCCTCTTGGCAGCCTTACTTCAGTATATTTTTGGATGATAGCTGTCATTTATAACTCTGCAGGTTTGTGAATTACAGTGCCCCTGAGCTCCTTTCTTCAACTCGCTTTCTTGTGAGCTGGCCGCAACACCACAGGATTGCTTCAGGCCCTAATCTGGTTCCGGCATGGCACGCTGAGCCTTTGGTTAATTCCTCTTCCTGGTGGGAAATGAGAGTTAAATTTTCCCGTCCAGACACCTCCAGCTAGTCTCTCATTGGTTCTCCCTATTCCTGTTCATCTTCCGCGGAATTTGCAAACCTGGGCCCAAACAGGAGGTTAAAGGCACTGACTCTCCAAGTCGGGAGAGTGTTAGTAAAGCATCTGGAATGTTGCACCCGAGTACCAGGGGACGAGAACTGAGACATATTTCAACACGTCTCCCGATCACACGGTTGATCATACTCTGGGTTCCTCATGCATGTTTTAGCTGAAGGAAGAATCCCTTAAACCTGGAGAGTTGAGACCCGTGGAATGGGTACCATGCAATATGACTTCAAAGGGTCTTCATTTGCTCACCAAAACTCTGCAATCCTATCACTGCAGCGTTTTTGCCCCTGTACTCACGATTGATTCACTTTCAGAGACATAGCAATCCATAGGTTTTAAGATACTTACTAGTCAGGTACATTATTAGGCGTTTAATATGGGGTTTTGAGTCCATTTCATTGAGCAAGGAGTAGCTCTTGTCTATTACATTTTTGGCTTAAGGAACTTTATCTGTGCTCATTTCAATCTCTGGTTTTATGCAGCACCCCAACTCACCTTTCCCCTTAAGCAAGCATAAGTTGATTTTCTAAATTTGGGACCATGTTCTGTTTTGAAATTCAGTTCCTGTGTAGCCAAGTTTACATTCCGTGTATTAGTGATATCTTATGATGTTTCTTTTTCTGTTTGACTTATTTCAGTTAGAATCATCATACCTGTATCCACTCATTATGCTGCTATGGGCCTGATGACATAGATGTCATTGCTCAGTGATATTGCATTGTACGTAAGTACCACAACTTCTTTATCCATTTTTCGCTTTATGCGATATTGAACTTGTACCGTAAACGAGTTTCTTGTAAACAGAGCCATCCCAAACTTTGGGGTGGCTGTGTCTTTTTGATTTTAATTTCCCTAAGCTGCAGGACCATAAGTGGAAGTGCCCTAGGCTCTGTTGCTTTGTTTTTTAGATGTTTCAGGAAACACCATACACTTCTACCGAGTGGCTGTTGGCAATTTACATCCTGCCCATCAGCATAACAAGGCTCCCAGTTCTCCATGGCCTGTCCTGCCTTTCTGGATTTTACACTTTTTTCAGATGGCCCTTTTGACGGGGGGGAAGTGAGACTTCATTGTAGTGCAGATTTCCTTTGCAAGCTTGCTTGGTTGGCCAAAAAGGGCGTATGCGTTTTTTCCTGAATATATTCAGGAAAAAACGCATACGCCCTTTTTGGCCAAGTGCATCATTGTCGACCTTCTGCCTCTTTTCCTATGCTTTAAATGCAATTCCAGTCTACCTCCTGAAATCGGTTTCCTGCAATTCTGCCCGGCTTTCAAGTCCTCTTGGCAGCCTTACTTCAGTATATTTTTGGATGATAGCTGTCATTTATAACTCTGCAGGTTTGTGAATTACAGTGCCCCTGAGCTCCTTTCTTCAACTCGCTTTCTTGTGAGCTGGCCGCAACACCACAGGATTGCTTCAGGCCCTAATCTGGTTCCGGCATGGCACGCTGAGCCTTTGGTTAATTCCTCTTCCTGGTGGGAAATGAGAGTTAAATTTTCCCGTCCAGACACCTCCAGCTAGTCTCTCATTGGTTTCTCCCTATTCCTGTTCATCTTCCGCGGAATTTGCAAACTTGGCCAAACAGGAGGTTAAAGGCACTGACTCTCCAAGTCGGGAGAGTGTTAGTAAAGCATCTGGAATGTTGCACCCGAGTACCAGGGGACGAGAACTGAGACATATTTCAACACGTCTCCCGATCACACGGTTGATCATACTCTGGGTTCCACATGCATGTTTTAGCTGAAGGAAGAATCCCTTAAACCTGGAGAGTTGAGACCCGTGGAATGGGTACCATGCAATATGACTTCAAAGGGTCTTCATTTGCTCACCAAAACTCTCCAATCCTATCACTGCTGCGTTTTTGCCCCTGTACTCACGATTGATTCACTTTCAGAGACATAGCAATCCATAGGTTTTAAGATACTTACTAGTCAGGTACATTATTAGGCGTTTAATATGGGGTTTTGAGTCCATTTCGTTGAGCAAGGAGTAGCTCTTGTCTATTACATATTTGGCTTAAGGAACTTTATCTGTGCTCATTTCAATCTCTGGTTTTATGCAGCACCCCAACTCACCTTTCCCCTTAAGCAAGCATAAGTTGGTTTTCTAAATTTGGGACCATGTTCTGTTTTGAAATTCAGTTCCTGTGTAGCCAAGTTTACATTCCGTGTATTAGTGATATCTTATGATGTTTCTTTTTCTGTTTGACTTATTTCAGTTAGAATCATCATACCTGAATCCACTCATTATGCTGCTATGGGCCTGATGACATAGATGTCATTGCTCAGTGATATTGCATTGTACGTAAGTACCACAACTTCTTTATCCATTTTTCGCTTTATGCGATATTGAACTTGTACCGTAAACGAGTTTCTTGTAAACAGAGCCATCCCAAACTTTGGGGTGGCTGTGTCTTTTTGATTTTAATTTCCCTAAGCTGCAGGACCATAAGTGGAAGTGCCCTAGGCTCTGTTGCTTTGTTTTTTAGATGTTTCAGGAAACACCATACACTTCTCCCGAGTGGCTGTTGGCAATTTACATCCTGCCCATCAGCATAACAAGGCTCCAGTTCTCCATGGCCTGTCCTGCCTTTCTGGATTTTACACTTTTTTCAGATGGCCCTTTTGACGGGGGGGAAGTGAGACTTCATTGTAGTGCAGATTTCCTTTGCAAGCTTGCTTGGTTGGCCAAAAAGGGCGTATGCGTTTTTTCCTGAATATATTCAGGAAAAAACGCATACG
Source organism: Orcinus orca (assembly GCF_937001465.1). Classification (NCBI taxonomy): domain Eukaryota; kingdom Metazoa; phylum Chordata; class Mammalia; order Artiodactyla; family Delphinidae; genus Orcinus; species Orcinus orca. Next base: position 16,846 of record NW_026044034.1, on the reverse strand, counting down.
CCCTTTTTGGCCAAGTGCATCATTGTCGACCTTCTGCCTCTTTTCCTATGCTTTAAATGCAATTCCAGTCTACCTCCTGAAATCGGTTTCCTGCAATTCTGCCCGGCTTTCAAGTCCTCTTGGCAGCCTTACTTCAGTATATTTTTGGATGATAGCTGTCATTTATAACTCTGCAGGTTTGTGAATTACAGTGCCCCTGAGCTCCTTTCTTCAACTCGCTTTCTTGTGAGCTGGCCGCAACACCGCAGGATTGCTTCAGGCCCTAATCTGGTTCCGGCATGGCACGCTGAGCCTTTGGTTAATTCCTCTTCCTGGTGGGAAATGAGAGTTAAATTTTCCCGTCCAGACACCTCCAGCTAGTCTCTCATTGGTTCTCCCTATTCCTGTTCATCTTCCGCAGAATTTGCAAACTGGGCCAAACAGGAGGTTAAAGGCACTGACTCTCCAAGTCGGGAGAGTGTTAGTAAAGCATCTGGAATGTTGCCCCCGAGTACCAGGGGACGAGAACTGAGACATATTTCAACACGTCTCCCGATCACATGGTTAATCATACTCTGGGTTCCTCATGCATGTTTTAGCTGAAGGAAGAATCCCTTAAACCTGGAGAGTTGAGACCCGTGGAATGGGTACCATGCAATATGACTTCAAAGGGTCTTCATTTGCTCACCAAAACTCTCCAATCCTATCACTGCTGCGTTTTTGCCCCTGTACTCACGATTGATTCACTTCAGAGACATAGCAATCCATAGGTTTTAAGATACTTACTAGTCAGGTACATTATTAGGCATTTAATATGGGGTTTTGAGTCCATTTCGTTGAGCAAGGAGTAGCTCTTGTCTATTACATATTTGGCTTAAGGAACTTTATCTGTGCTCTTTTCAATCTCTGGTTTTATGCAGCACCCCAACTCACCTTTCCCCTTAAGCAAGCATAAGTTGGTTTTCTAAATTTGGGACCATGTTCTGTTTTGAAATTCAGTTCCTGTGTAGCCAAGTTTACATTCCGTGTATTAGTGATATCTTATGATGTTTCTTTTTCTGTTTGACTTATTTCAGTTAGAATCATCATACCTGAATCCACTCATTATGCTGCTATGGGCCTGATGACATAGATGTCATTGCTCAGTGATATTGCATTGTACGTAAGTACCACAACTTCTTTATCCATTTTTCGCTTTATGCGATATTGAACTTGTACCGTAAACGAGTTTCTTGTAAACAGAGCCATCCCAAACTTTGGGGTGGCTGTGTCTTTTTGATTTTAATTTCCCCTAAGCTGCAGGACCATAAGTGGAAGTGCCCTAGGCTCTGTTGCTTTGTTTTTTAGATGTTTCAGGAAACACCATACACTTCTCCCGAGTGGCTGTTGGCAATTTACATCCTGCCCATCAGCATAACAAGGCTCCCAGTTCTCCATGGCCTGTCCTGCCTTTCTGGATTTTACACTTTTTTCAGATGGCCCTTTTGACGGGGGGGAAGTGAGACTTCATTGTAGTGCAGATTTCCTTTGCAAGCTTGCTTGGTGGCCAAAAAGGGCGTATGCGTTTTTTCCTGAATATATTCAGGAAAAAACGCATACGCCCTTTTTGGCCAAGTGCATCATTGTCGACCTTCTGCCTCTTTTCCTATGCTTTAAATGCAATTCCAGTCTACCTCCTGAAATCGGTTTCCTGCAATTCTGCCCGGCTTTCAAGTCCTCTTGGCAGCCTTACTTCAGTATATTTTTGGATGATAGCTGTCATTTATAACTCTGCAGGTTTGTGAATTACAGTGCCCCTGAGCTCCTTTCTTCAACTCGCTTTCTTGTGAGCTGGCCGCAACACCGCAGGATTGCTTCAGGCCCTAATCTGGTTCCGGCATGGCACGCTGAGCCTTTGGTTAATTCCTCTTCCTGGTGGGAAATGAGAGTTAAATTTTCCCGTCCAGACACCTCCAGCTAGTCTCTCATTGGTTCTCCCTATTCCTGTTCATCTTCCGCAGAATTTGCAAACTGGGCCAAACAGGAGGTTAAAGGCACTGACTCTCCAAGTCGGGAGAGTGTTAGTAAAGCATCTGGAATGTTGCCCCCGAGTACCAGGGGACGAGAACTGAGACATATTTCAACACGTCTCCCGATCACATGGTTAATCATACTCTGGGTTCCTCATGCATGTTTTAGCTGAAGGAAGAATCCCTTAAACCTGGAGAGTTGAGACCCGTGGAATGGGTACCATGCAATATGACTTCAAAGGGTCTTCATTTGCTCACCAAAACTCTCCAATCCTATCACTGCTGCGTTTTTGCCCCTGTACTCACGATTGATTCACTTTCAGAGACATAGCAATCCATAGGTTTTAAGATACTTACTAGTCAGGTACATTATTAGGCATTTAATATGGGGTTTTGAGTCCATTTCGTTGAGCAAGGAGTAGCTCTTGTCTATTACATATTTGGCTTAAGGAACTTTATCTGTGCTCTTTTCAATCTCTGGTTTTATGCAGCACCCCAACTCACCTTTCCCCTTAAGCAAGCATAAGTTGGTTTTCTAAATTTGGGACCATGTTCTGTTTTGAAATTCAGTTCCTGTGTAGCCAAGTTTACATTCCGTGTATTAGTGATATCTTATGATGTTTCTTTTTCTGTTTGACTTATTTCAGTTAGAATCATCATACCTGAATCCACTCATTATGCTGCTATGGGCCTGATGACATAGATGTCATTGCTGAGTGATATTGCATTGTATGTAAGTACCACAACTTCTTTATCCATTTTTCGCTTTATGCGATATTGAACTTGTACCGTAAACGAGTTTCTTGTAAACAGAGCCATCCCAAACTTTGGGGTGGCTGTGTCTTTTTGATTTTAATTTCCCTAAGTTACAGGACCATAAGTGGAAGTGCCCTAGGCTCTGTTGCTTTGTTTTTTAGATGTTTCAGGAAACACCATACACTTCTCCGGAGTGGCTGTTGGCAATTTACATCCCGCCCATCAGCATAACAAGGCTCCCAGTTCTCCATGGCCTGTCCTGCCTTTCTGGATTTTACACTTTTTTCAGATGGCCCTTTTGACGGGGGGGGGGGGGGGAAGTGAGACTTCATTGTAGTGCAGATTTCCTTTGCAAGCTTGCTTGGTTGGCCAAAAAGGGCGTATGCGTTTTTACCTGAATATATTCAGGAAAAAACGCATACGCCCTTTTTGGCCAAGTGCATCATTGTCGACCTTCTGCCTCTTTTCCTATGCTTTAAATGCAATTCCAGTCTACCTCCTGAAATCGGTTTCCTGCAATTCTGCCCGGCTTTCAAGTCCTCTTGGCAGCCTTACTTCAGTATATTTTTGGATGATAGCTGTCATTTATAACTCTGCAGGTTTGTGAATTACAGTGCCCCTGAGCTCCTTTCTTCAACTCGCTTTCTTGGGAGCTGGCCGCAACACCGCAGGATTGCTTCAGGCCCTAATCTGGTTCCGGCATGGCACGCTGAGCCTTTGGTTAATTCCTCTTCCTGGTGGGAAATGAGAGTTAAATTTTCCCGTCCAGACACCTCCAGCTAGTCTCTCATTGGTTCTCCCTATTCCTGTTCATCTTCCGCGGAATTTGCAAACTGGGCCAAACAGGAGGTTAAAGGCACTGACTCTCCAAGTCGGGAGAGTGTTAGTAAAGCATCTGGAATGTTGCACCCGAGTACCAGGGGACGAGAACTGAGACATATTTCAACACGTCTCCCGATCACACGGTTGATCATACTCTGGGTTCCACATGCATGTTTTAGCTGAAGGAAGAATCCCTTAAACCTGGAGAGTTGAGACCCGTGGAATGGGTACCATGCAATATGACTTCAAAGGGTCTTCATTTGCTCACCAAAACTCTCCAATCCTATCACTGCTGCGTTTTTGCCCCTGTACTCACGATTGATTCACTTTCAGAGACATAGCAATCCATAGGTTTTAAGATACTTAGTAGTCAGGTACATTATTAGGCGTTTAATATGGGGTTTTGAGTCCATTTCGTTGAGCAAGGAGTAGCTCTTGTCTATTACATATTTGGCTTAAGGAACTTTATCTGTGCTCATTTCAATCTCTGGTTTTATGCAGCACCCCAACTCACCTTTCCCCTTAAGCAAGCATAAGTTGGTTTTCTAAATTTGGGACCATGTTCTGTTTTGAAATTCAGTTCCTGTGTAGCCAAGTTTACATTCCGTGTATTAGTGATATCTTATGATGTTTCTTTTTCTGTGTGACTTATTTCAGTTAGAATCATCATACCTGAATCCACTCATTATGCTGCTATGGGCTTGATGACATAGATGTCATTGCTGAGTGATATTGCATTGTACGTAAGTACCACAACTTCTTTATCCATTTTTCGCTTTATGCGATATTGAACTTGTACCGTAAAGGAGTTTCTTGTAAACAGAGCCATCCCAAACTTTGGGGTGGCTGTGTCTTTTTGATTTTAATTTCCCTAAGCTATAGGACCATAAGTGGAAGTGCCCTAGGCTCTGTTGCTTTGTTTTTTAGATGTTTCAGGAAACACCATACACTTCTCCCGAGTGGCTGTTGGCAATTTACATCCCGCCCATCAGCATAACAAGGCTCCCAGTTCTCCATGGCCTGTCCTGCCTTTCTGGATTTTACACTTTTTTCAGATGGCCCTTTTGACGGGGGGGAAGTGAGACTTCATTGTAGTGCAGATTTCCTTTGCAAGCTTGCTTGGTTGGCCAAAAAGGGCGTATGCGTTTTTTCCTGAATATATTCAGGAAAAAACGCATACGCCCTTTTTGGCCAAGTGCATCATTGTCGACCTTCTGCCTCTTTTCCTATGCTTTAAATGCAATTCCAGTCTACCTCCTGAAATCGGTTTCCTGCAATTCTGCCCGGCTTTCAAGTCCTCTTGGCAGCCTTACTTCAGTATATTTTTGGATGATAGCTGTCATTTATAACTCTGCAGGTTTGTGAATTACAGTGCCCCTGAGCTCCTTTCTTCAACTCGCTTTCTTGTGAGCTGGCCGCAACACCACAGGATTGCTTCAGGCCCTAATCTGGTTCCGGCATGGCACGCTGAGCCTTTGGTTAATTCCTCTTCCTGGTGGGAAATGAGAGTTAAATTTTCCCGTCCAGACACCTCCAGCTAGTCTCTCATTGGTTCTCCCTATTCCTGTTCATCTTCCGCGGAATTTGCAAACTGGGCCAAACAGGAGGTTAAAGGCACTGACTCTCCAAGTCGGGAGAGTGTTAGTAAAGCATCTGGAATGTTGCACCCGAGTACCAGGGGACGAGAACTGAGACATATTTCAACACGTCTCCCGATCACACGGTTGATCATACTCTGGGTTCCTCATGCATGTTTTAGCTGAAGGAAGAATCCCTTAAACCTGGAGAGTTGAGACCCGTGGAATGGGTACCATGCAATATGACTTCAAAGGGTCTTCATTTGCTCACCAAAACTCTGCAATCCTATCACTGCTGCGTTTTTGCCCCTGTACTCACGATTGATTCACTTTCAGAGACATAGCAATCCATAGGTTTTAAGATACTTACTAGTCAGGTACATTATTAGGCGTTTAATATGGGGTTTTGAGTCCATTTCATTGAGCAAGGAGTAGCTCTTGTCTATTACATATTTGGCTTAAGGAACTTTATCTGTGCTCATTTCAATCTCTGGTTTTATGCAGCACCCCAACTCACCTTTCCCCTTAAGCAAGCATAAGTTGATTTTCTAAATTTGGGACCATGTTCTGTTTTGAAATTCAGTTCCTGTGTAGCCAAGTTTACATTCCGTGTATTAGTGATATCTTATGATGTTTCTTTTTCTGTTTGACTTATTTCAGTTAGAATCATCATACCTGTATCCACTCATTATGCTGCTATGGGCCTGATGACATAGATGTCATTGCTCAGTGATATTGCATTGTACGTAAGTACCACAACTTCTTTATCCATTTTTCGCTTTATGCGATATTGAACTTGTACCGTAAACGAGTTTCTTGTAAACAGAGCCATCCCAAACTTTGGGGTGGCTGTGTCTTTTTGATTTTAATTTCCCTAAGCTGCAGGACCATAAGTGGAAGTGCCCTAGGCTCTGTTGCTTTGTTTTTTAGATGTTTCAGGAAACACCATACACTTCTACCGAGTGGCTGTTGGCAATTTACATCCTGCCCATCAGCATAACAAGGCTCCCAGTTCTCCATGGGCTGTCCTGCCTTTCTGGATTTTACACTTTTTTCAGATGGCCCTTTTGACGGGGGGGAAGTGAGACTTCATTGTAGTGCAGATTTCCTTTGCAAGCTTGCTTGGTTGGCCAAAAAGGGCGTATGCGTTTTTTCCTGAATATATTCAGGAAAAAACGCATACGCCCTTTTTGGCCAAGTGCATCATTGTCGACCTTCTGCCTCTTTTCCTATGCTTTAAATGCAATTCCAGTCTACCTGCTGAAATCGGTTTCCTGCAATTCTGCCCGGCTTTCAAGTCCTCTTGGCAGCCTTACTTCAGTATATTTTTGGATGATAGCTGTCATTTATAACTCTGCAGGTTTGTGAATTACAGTGCCCCTGAGCTCCTTTCTTCAACTCGCTTTCTTGTGAGCTGGCCGCAACACCGCAGGATTGCTTCAGGCCCTAATCTGGTTCCGGCATGGCACGCTGAGCCTTTGGTTAATTCCTCTTCCTGGTGGGAAATGAGAGTTAAATTTTCCCGTCCAGACACCTCCAGCTAGTCTCTCATTGGTTCTCCCTATTCCTGTTCATCTTCCGCAGAATTTGCAAACTGGGCCAAACAGGAGGTTAAAGGCACTGACTCTCCAAGTCGGGAGAGTGTTAGTAAAGCATCTGGAATGTTGCACCCGAGTACCAGGGGACGAGAACTGAGACATATTTCAACACGTCTCCCGATCACATGGTTAATCATACTCTGGGTTCCTCATGCATGTTTTAGCTGAAGGAAGAATCCCTTAAACCTGGAGAGTTGAGATCCGTGGAATGGGTACCATGCAATATGACTTCAAAGGGTCTTCATTTGCTCACCAAAACTCTCCAATCCTATCACTGCTGCGTTTTTGCCCCTGTACTCACGATTGATTCACTTTCAGAGACATAGCAATCCATAGGTTTTAAGATACTTACTAGTCAGGTACATTATTAGGCGTTTAATATGGGGTTTTGAGTCCATTTCGTTGAGCAAGGAGTAGCTCTTCTCTATTACATATTTGGCTTAAGGAACTTTATCTGTGCTCATTTCAATCTCTGGTTTTATGCAGCACCCCAACTCACCTTTCCCCTTAAGCAAGCATAAGTTGGTTTTCTAAATTTGGGACCATGTTCTGTTTTGAAATTCAGTTCCTGTGTAGCCAAGTTTACATTCCGTGTATTAGTGATATCTTATGATGTTTCTTTTTCTGTTTGACTTATTTCAGTTAGAATCATCATACCTGAATCCACTCATTATGCTGCTATGGGCCTGATGACATAGATGTCATTTCTGAGTGATATTGCATTGTATGTAAGTACCACAACTTCTTTATCCATTTTTCGCTTTATGCGATATTGAACTTGTACCGTAAACGAGTTTCTTGTAAACAGAGCCATCCCAAACTTTGGGGTGGCTGTGTCTTTTTGATTTTAATTTCCCTAAGCTGCAGGACCATAAGTGGAAGTGCCCTAGGCTCTGTTGCTTTGTTTTTTAGATGTTTCAGGAAACACCATACACTTCTCCCAAGTGGCTGTTGGCAATTTACATCCCGCCCATCAGCATAACAAGGCTCCCAGTTCTCCATGGCCTGTCCTGCCTTTCTGGATTTTACACTTTTTTCAGATGGCCCTTTTGACGGGGGGGGGGAAGTGAGACTTCATTGTAGTGAAGATTTCCTTTGCAAGCTTGCTTGGTTGGCCAAAAAGGGCGTATGCGTTTTTACCTGAATATATTCAGGAAAAAACGCATACGCCCTTTTTGGCCAAGTGCATCATTGTCGACCTTCTGCCTCTTTTCCTATGCTTTAAATGCAATTCCAGTCTACCTCCTGAAATCGGTTTCCTGCAATTCTGCCCGGCTTTCAAGTCCTCTTGGCAGCCTTACTTCAGTATATTTTTGGATGATAGCTGTCATTTATAACTCTGCAGGTTTGTGAATTACAGTGCCCCTGAGCTCCTTTCTTCAACTCGCTTTCTTGTGAGCTGGCCGCAACACCACAGGATTGCTTCAGGCCCTAATCTGGTTCCGGCATGGCACGCTGAGCCTTTGGTTAATTCCTCTTCCTGGTGGGAAATGAGAGTTAAATTTTCCCGTCCAGACACCTCCAGCTAGTCTCTCATTGGTTCTCCCTATTCCTGTTCATCTTCCGCGGAATTTGCAAACTGGGCCAAACAGGAGGTTAAAGGCACTGACTCTCCAAGTCGGGAGAGTGTTAGTAAAGCATCTGGAATGTTGCACCCGAGTACCAGGGGACGAGAACTGAGACATATTTCAACACGTCTCCCGATCACACGGTTGATCATACTCTGGGTTCCACATGCATGTTTTAGCTGAAGGAAGAATCCCTTAAACCTGGAGAGTTGAGACCCGTGGAATGGGTACCATGCAATATGACTTCAAAGGGTCTTCATTTGCTCACCAAAACTCTCCAATCCTATCACTGCTGCGTTTTTGCCCCTGTACTCACGATTGATTCACTTTCAGAGACATAGCAATCCATAGGTTTTAAGATACTTACTAGTCAGGTACATTATTAGGCGTTTAATATGGGGTTTTGAGTCCATTTCGTTGAGCAAGGAGTAGCTCTTGTCTATTACATATTTGGCTTAAGGAACTTTATCTGTGCTCATTTCAATCTCTGGTTTTATGCAGCACCCCAACTCACCTTTCCCCTTAAGCAAGCATAAGTTGGTTTTCTAAATTTGGGACCATGTTCTGTTTTGAAATTCAGTTCCTGTGTAGCCAAGTTTACATTCCGTGTATTAGTGATATCTTATGATGTTTCTTTTTCTGTTTGACTTATTTCAGTTAGAATCATCATACCTGAATCCACTCATTATGCTGCTATGGGCCTGATGACATAGATGTCATTGCTCAGTGATATTGCATTGTACGTAAGTACCACAACTTCTTTATCCATTTTTCGCTTTATGCGATATTGAACTTGTACCGTAAACGAGTTTCTTGTAAACAGAGCCATCCCAAACTTTGGGGTGGCTGTGTCTTTTTGATTTTAATTTCCCTAAGCTGCAGGACCATAAGTGGAAGTGCCCTAGGCTCTGTTGCTTTGTTTTTTAGATGTTTCAGGAAACACCATACACTTCTCCCGAGTGGCTGTTGGCAATTTACATCCTGCCCATCAGCATAACAAGGCTCCCAGTTCTCCATGGCCTGTCCTGCCTTTCTGGATTTTACACTTTTTTCAGATGGCCCTTTTGACGGGGGGGAAGTGAGACTTCATTGTAGTGCAGATTTCCTTTGCAAGCTTGCTTGGTTGGCCAAAAAGGGCGTATGCGTTTTTTCCTGAATATATTCAGGAAAAAACGCATACGCCCTTTTTGGCCAAGTGCATCATTGTCGACCTTCTGCCTCTTTTCCTATGCTTTAAATGCAATTCCAGTCTACCTCCTGAAATCGGTTTCCTGCAATTCTGCCCGGCTTTCAAGTCCTCTTGGCAGCCTTACTTCAGTATATTTTTGGATGATAGCTGTCATTTATAACTCTGCAGGTTTGTGAATTACAGTGCCCCTGAGCTCCTTTCTTCAACTCGCTTTCTTGTGAGCTGGCCGCAACACCGCAGGATTGCTTCAGGCCCTAATCTGGTTCCGGCATGGCACGCTGAGCCTTTGGTTAATTCCTCTTCCTGGTGGGAAATGAGAGTTAAATTTTCCCGTCCAGACACCTCCAGCTAGTCTCTCATTGGTTCTCCCTATTCCTGTTCATCTTCCGCAGAATTTGCAAACTGGGCCAAACAGGAGGTTAAAGGCACTGACTCTCCAAGTCGGGAGAGTGTTAGTAAAGCATCTGGAATGTTGCCCCCGAGTACCAGGGGACGAGAACTGAGACATATTTCAACACGTCTCCCGATCACATGGTTAATCATACTCTGGGTTCCTCATGCATGTTTTAGCTGAAGGAAGAATCCCTTAAACCTGGAGAGTTGAGACCCGTGGAATGGGTACCATGCAATATGACTTCAAAGGGTCTTCATTTGCTCACCAAAACTCTCCAATCCTATCACTGCTGCGTTTTTGCCCCTGTACTCACGATTGATTCACTTTCAGAGACATAGCAATCCATAGGTTTTAAGATACTTACTAGTCAGGTACATTATTAGGCATTTAATATGGGGTTTTGAGTCCATTTCGTTGAGCAAGGAGTAGCTCTTGTCTATTACATATTTGGCTTAAGGAACTTTATCTGTGCTCTTTTCAATCTCTGGTTTTATGCAGCACCCCAACTCACCTTTCCCCTTAAGCAAGCATAAGTTGGTTTTCTAAATTTGGGACCATGTTCTGTTTTGAAATTCAGTTCCTGTGTAGCCAAGTTTACATTCCGTGTATTAGTGATATCTTATGATGTTTCTTTTTCTGTGTGACTTATTTCAGTTAGAATCATCATACCTGAATCCACTCATTATGCTGCTATGGGCCTGATGACATAGATGTCATTGCTGAGTGATATTGCATTGTATGTAAGTACCACAACTTCTTTATCCATTTTTCGCTTTATGCGATATTGAACTTGTACCGTAAACGAGTTTCTTGTAAACAGAGCCATCCCAAACTTTGGGGTGGCTGTGTCTTTTTGATTTTAATTTCCCTAAGTTACAGGACCATAAGTGGAAGTGCCCTAGGCTCTGTTGCTTTGTTTTTTAGATGTTTCAGGAAACACCATACACTTCTCCGGAGTGGCTGTTGGCAATTTACATCCCGCCCATCAGCATAACAAGGCTCCCAGTTCTCCATGGCCTGTCCTGCCTTTCTGGATTTTACACTTTTTTCAGATGGCCCTTTTGACGGGGGGGGGGGGGGAAGTGAGACTTCATTGTAGTGCAGATTTCCTTTGCAAGCTTGCTTGGTTGGCCAAAAAGGGCGTATGCGTTTTTACCTGAATATATTCAGGAAAAAACGCATACGCCCTTTTTGGCCAAGTGCATCATTGTCGACCTTCTGCCTCTTTTCCTATGCTTTAAATGCAATTCCAGTCTACCTCCTGAAATCGGTTTCCTGCAATTCTGCCCGGCTTTCAAGTCCTCTTGGCAGCCTTACTTCAGTATATTTTTGGATGATAGCTGTCATTTATAACTCTGCAGGTTTGTGAATTACAGTGCCCCTGAGCTCCTTTCTTCAACTCGCTTTCTTGGGAGCTGGCCGCAACACCGCAGGATTGCTTCAGGCCCTAATCTGGTTCCGGCATGGCACGCTGAGCCTTTGGTTAATTCCTCTTCCTGGTGGGAAATGAGAGTTAAATTTTCCCGTCCAGACACCTCCAGCTAGTCTCTCATTGGTTCTCCCTATTCCTGTTCATCTTCCGCGGAATTTGCAAACTGGGCCAAACAGGAGGTTAAAGGCACTGACTCTCCAAGTCAGGAGAGTGTTAGTAAAGCATCTGGAATGTTGCACCCGAGTACCAGGGGACGAGAACTGAGACATATTTCAACACGTCTCCCGATCACACGGTTGATCATACTCTGGGTTCCACATGCATGTTTTAGCTGAAGGAAGAATCCCTTAAACCTGGAGAGTTGAGACCCGTGGAATGGGTACCATGCAATATGACTTCAAAGGGTCTTCATTTGCTCACCAAAACTCTCCAATCCTATCACTGCTGCGTTTTTGCCCCTGTACTCACGATTGATTCACTTTCAGAGACATAGCAATCCATAGGTTTTAAGATACTTAGTAGTCAGGTACATTATTAGGCGTTTAATATGGGGTTTTGAGTCCATTTCGTTGAGCAAGGAGTAGCTCTTGTCTATTACATATTTGGCTTAAGGAACTTTATCTGTGCTCATTTCAATCTCTGGTTTTATGCAGCACCCCAACTCACCTTTCCCCTTAAGCAAGCATAAGTTGGTTTTCTAAATTTGGGACCATGTTCTGTTTTGAAATTCAGTTCCTGTGTAGCCAAGTTTACATTCCGTGTATTAGTGATATCTTATGATGTTTCTTTTTCTGTGTGACTTATTTCAGTTAGAATCATCATACCTGAATCCACTCATTATGCTGCTATGGGCTTGATGACATAGATGTCATTGCTGAGTGATATTGCATTGTACGTAAGTACCACAACTTCTTTATCCATTTTTCGCTTTATGCGATATTGAACTTGTACCGTAAAGGAGTTTCTTGTAAACAGAGCCATCCCAAACTTTGGGGTGGCTGTGTCTTTTTGATTTTAATTTCCCTAAGCTATAGGACCATAAGTGGAAGTGCCCTAGGCTCTGTTGCTTTGTTTTTTAGATGTTTCAGGAAACACCATACACTTCTCCCGAGTGGCTGTTGGCAATTTACATCCCGCCCATCAGCATAACAAGGCTCCCAGTTCTCCATGGCCTGTCCTGCCTTTCTGGATTTTACACTTTTTTCAGATGGCCCTTTTGACGGGGGGGAAGTGAGACTTCATTGTAGTGCAGATTTCCTTTGCAAGCTTGCTTGGTTGGCCAAAAAGGGCGTATGCGTTTTTTCCTGAATATATTCAGGAAAAAACGCATACGCCCTTTTTGGCCAAGTGCATCATTGTCGACCTTCTGCCTCTTTTCCTATGCTTTAAATGCAATTCCAGTCTACCTCCTGAAATCGGTTTCCTGCAATTCTGCCCGGCTTTCAAGTCCTCTTGGCAGCCTTACTTCAGTATATTTTTGGATGATAGCTGTCATTTATAACTCTGCAGGTTTGTGAATTACAGTGCCCCTGAGCTCCTTTCTTCAACTCGCTTTCTTGTGAGCTGGCCGCAACACCACAGGATTGCTTCAGGCCCTAATCTGGTTCCGGCATGGCACGCTGAGCCTTTGGTTAATTCCTCTTCCTGGTGGGAAATGAGAGTTAAATTTTCCCGTCCAGACACCTCCAGCTAGTCTCTCATTGGTTCTCCCTATTCCTGTTCATCTTCCGCGGAATTTGCAAACTGGGCCAAACAGGAGGTTAAAGGCACTGACTCTCCAAGTCGGGAGAGTGTTAGTAAAGCATCTGGAATGTTGCACCCGAGTACCAGGGGACGAGAACTGAGACATATTTCAACACGTCTCCCGATCACACGGTTGATCATACTCTGGGTTCCTCATGCATGTTTTAGCTGAAGGAAGAATCCCTTAAACCTGGAGAGTTGAGACCCGTGGAATGGGTACCATGCAATATGACTTCAAAGGGTCTTCATTTGCTCACCAAAACTCTGCAATCCTATCACTGCTGCGTTTTTGCCCCTGTACTCACGATTGATTCACTTTCAGAGACATAGCAATCCATAGGTTTTAAGATACTTACTAGTCAGGTACATTATTAGGCGTTTAATATGGGGTTTTGAGTCCATTTCATTGAGCAAGGAGTAGCTCTTGTCTATTACATATTTGGCTTAAGGAACTTTATCTGTGCTCATTTCAATCTCTGGTTTTATGCAGCACCCCAACTCACCTTTCCCCTTAAGCAAGCATAAGTTGATTTTCTAAATTTGGGACCATGTTCTGTTTTGAAATTCAGTTCCTGTGTAGCCAAGTTTACATTCCGTGTATTAGTGATATCTTATGATGTTTCTTTTTCTGTTTGACTTATTTCAGTTAGAATCATCATACCTGTATCCACTCATTATGCTGCTATGGGCCTGATGACATAGATGTCATTGCTCAGTGATATTGCATTGTACGTAAGTACCACAACTTCTTTATCCATTTTTCGCTTTATGCGATATTGAACTTGTACCGTAAACGAGTTTCTTGTAAACAGAGCCATCCCAAACTTTGGGGTGGCTGTGTCTTTTTGATTTTAATTTCCCTAAGCTGCAGGACCATAAGTGGAAGTGCCCTAGGCTCTGTTGCTTTGTTTTTTAGATGTTTCAGGAAACACCATACACTTCTACCGAGTGGCTGTTGGCAATTTACATCCTGCCCATCAGCATAACAAGGCTCCCAGTTCTCCATGGCCTGTCCTGCCTTTCTGGATTTTACACTTTTTTCAGATGGCCCTTTTGACGGGGGGGAAGTGAGACTTCATTGTAGTGCAGATTTCCTTTGCAAGCTTGCTTGGTTGGCCAAAAAGGGCGTATGCGTTTTTTCCTGAATATATTCAGGAAAAAACGCATACGCCCTTTTTGGCCAAGTGCATCATTGTCGACCTTCTGCCTCTTTTCCTATGCTTTAAATGCAATTCCAGTCTACCTCCTGAAATCGGTTTCCTGCAATTCTGCCCGGCTTTCAAGTCCTCTTGGCAGCCTTACTTCAGTATATTTTTGGATGATAGCTGTCATTTATAACTCTGCAGGTTTGTGAATTACAGTGCCCCTGAGCTCCTTTCTTCAACTCGCTTTCTTGTGAGCTGGCCGCAACACCGCAGGATTGCTTCAGGCCCTAATCTGGTTCCGGCATGGCACGCTGAGCCTTTGGTTAATTCCTCTTCCTGGTGGGAAATGAGAGTTAAATTTTCCCGTCCAGACACCTCCAGCTAGTCTCTCATTGGTTCTCCCTATTCCTGTTCATCTTCCGCAGAATTTGCAAACTGGGCCAAACAGGAGGTTAAAGGCACTGACTCTCCAAGTCGGGAGAGTGTTAGTAAAGCATCTGGAATGTTGCCCCCGAGTACCAGGGGACGAGAACTGAGACATATTTCAACACGTCTCCCGATCACATGGTTAATCATACTCTGGGTTCCTCATGCATGTTTTAGCTGAAGGAAGAATCCCTTAAACCTGGAGAGTTGAGACCCGTGGAATGGGTACCATGCAATATGACTTCAAAGGGTCTTCATTTGCTCACCAAAACTCTCCAATCCTATCACTGCTGCGTTTTTGCCCCTGTACTCACGATTGATTCACTTTCAGAGACATAGCAATCCATAGGTTTTAAGATACTTACTAGTCAGGTACATTATTAGGCGTTTAATATGGGGTTTTGAGTCCATTTCGTTGAGCAAGGAGTAGCTCTTCTCTATTACATATTTGGCTTAAGGAACTTTATCTGTGCTCATTTCAATCTCTGGTTTTATGCAGCACCCCAACTCACCTTTCCCCTTAAGCAAGCATAAGTTGGTTTTCTAAATTTGGGACCATGTTCTGTTTTGAAATTCAGTTCCTGTGTAGCCAAGTTTACATTCCGTGTATTAGTGATATCTTATGATGTTTCTTTTTCTGTTTGACTTATTTCAGTTAGAATCATCATACCTGAATCCACTCATTATGCTGCTATGGGCCTGATGACATAGATGTCATTTCTGAGTGATATTGCATTGTATGTAAGTACCACAACTTCTTTATCCATTTTTCGCTTTATGCGATATTGAACTTGTACCGTAAACGAGTTTCTTGTAAACAGAGCCATCCCAAACTTTGGGGTGGCTGTGTCTTTTTGATTTTAATTTCCCTAAGCTGCAGGACCATAAGTGGAAGTGCCCTAGGCTCTGTTGCTTTGTTTTTTAGATGTTTCAGGAAACACCATACACTTCTCCCAAGTGGCTGTTGGCAATTTACATCCCGCCCATCAGCATAACAAGGCTCCCAGTTCTCCATGGCCTGTCCTGCCTTTCTGGATTTTACACTTTTTTCAGATGGCCCTTTTGACGGGGGGGGGGGGGGGAAGTGAGACTTCATTGTAGTGAAGATTTCCTTTGCAAGCTTGCTTGGTTGGCCAAAAAGGGCGTATGCGTTTTTACCTGAATATATTCAGGAAAAAACGCATACGCCCTTTTTGGCCAAGTGCATCATTGTCGA
The DNA here is from genome assembly GCF_937001465.1 of Orcinus orca. Lineage (NCBI taxonomy): Eukaryota > Metazoa > Chordata > Mammalia > Artiodactyla > Delphinidae > Orcinus > Orcinus orca. Next base: position 992 of record NW_026044034.1, on the reverse strand, counting down.
CCTTCTGCCTCTTTTCCTATGCTTTAAATGCAATTCCAGTCTACCTCCTGAAATCGGTTTCCTGCAATTCTGCCCGGCTTTCAAGTCCTCTTGGCAGCCTTACTTCAGTATATTTTTGGATGATAGCTGTCATTTATAACTCTGCAGGTTTGTGAATTACAGTGCCCCTGAGCTCCTTTCTTCAACTCGCTTTCTTGTGAGCTGGCCGCAACACCGCAGGATTGCTTCAGGCCCTAATCTGGTTCTGGCATGGCACGCTGAGCCTTTGGTTAATTCCTCTTCCTGGTGGGAAATGAGAGTTAAATTTTCCCGTCCAGACACCTCCAGCTAGTCTCTCATTGGTTCTCCCTATTCCTGTTCATCTTCCGCGGAATTTGCAAACTGGGCCAAACAGGAGGTTAAAGGCACTGACTCTCCAAGTCGGGAGAGTGTTAGTAAAGCATCTGGAATGTTGCACCCGAGTACCAGGGGACGAGAACTGAGACATATTTCAACACGTCTCCCGATCACACGGTTGATCATACTCTGGGTTCCACATGCATGTTTTAGCTGAAGGAAGAATCCCTTAAACCTGGAGAGTTGAGACCCGTGGAATGGGTACCATGCAATATGACTTCAAAGGGTCTTCATTTGCTCACCAAAACTCTCCAATCCTATCACTGCTGCGTTTTTGCCCCTGTACTCACGATTGATTCACTTTCAGAGACATAGCAATCCATAGGTTTTAAGATACTTACTAGTCAGGTACATTATTAGGCGTTTAATATGGGGTTTTGAGTCCATTTCGTTGAGCAAGGAGTAGCTCTTGTCTATTACATATTTGGCTTAAGGAACTTTATCTGTGCTCATTTCAATCTCTGGTTTTATGCAGCACCCCAACTCACCTTTCCCCTTAAGCAAGCATAAGTTGGTTTTCTAAATTTGGGACCATGTTCTGTTTTGAAATTCAGTTCCTGTGTAGCCAAGTTTACATTCCGTGTATTAGTGATATC